>NC_034186.2:14023528-14225978 GCF_002021735.2 Oncorhynchus kisutch | reverse complement strand
CTCTCTCTCGCTCTCTCTCTTCCCTTAACCCATCTTTCTCTTACTCAATTCAATTCAAGGGGCTTTATTGGCATGGGAAACGTGTTAACATTGCCAAAGCAAGTGAGGTAGATAATTTACAAAAGTGAAAAACAATAAAAATGAACAATAAACATTACACATACATACTCTCTCACTCATATATCTCCTATTGTTCCTTTCTCTCTAATTAACTCTACCTCTCCCCACTCTCTCTTTTCACTACCCTATCTTCCGCAACACACCCCACTCTTTCTCCATCTCTCCAACACATGACACAATTGTGAGTAATTGCAAAAACAACCTGTCTCTATGAGGAAGCACGGAAGACATAATGACTTACTGTGCAGAGCTCAACAGTTTGGGTGTGTGCTCACTCCTGTGTAAACACACTTGTCTGTGTGCATGTGTGTGTTACCTGTGAGTATGCCTGGCTGTAGTGACTGTAGTCTGCAGAGGTATCGGTGCTGTAGGGTGCTGGGGTTTGGGAAGTGGAGGGTTGGGAGACAGGGGGCATAGCACTGCTGTACACCCCAACTAGAGGCTGCCCTGTCTGCATTTTACAGGCCGTCGGGGCTGCATGACAGACCAAACAACCACACAGAGAATACAGTCAAATACACACAGAAAAAGAGGACATCATCTGTAATAGTTAATGTGAGTCATTTTTTAATAACAAGCCCCAACAAGTTATAAGAAACATCTTAAAACGAGCAACATGTCCTTATTACTGGGTTATAACAATGTGTGTGTGTGTGTGTGTGTGTGTGTGTGTGTGTGTGTGTGTGTGTGTGTGCGCGCGCGTGTGTGCGCGTGCGTGCGTGCGCGCTTTACCTTGCAGCACCATGCCAGGTAACACACTAGCTAGATTCAGGTACGGATTGGAAGGTAGCTTCATCTCTTTAGGGGGTTCACCCAGGAGAGAGAACTGACTGCTGGGAGCCTGGAGACAGACAGAGATAATATTGGACTTTACCACACTGTTCCCTAAGTAAATATCCAAGTCATGAACAACCCATCGTACTAACGTATCCTTAATGCATTCAACAATGCTGTAAATGTTCAAGTCAAAATGCTGTACACCCTTTAAGACTGTGTTGCCACCTAGCTTGCCTCACAGTCAGCCCTCTATATAACTACCTAGCCACCCCATACAGCCGTGTGTATCCCGGCTTGCCTCACAGTCAGCCCTTTATATAACTACCTAGCCACCCCATACAGCCGTGTGTATCCCGGCTTGCCTCACAGTCAGCCCTCTATATAACTACCTAGCCACCCCATACAGCCATGTGTATCCCGGCTTGCCAGTCAGCCCTCTATATAACTACCTAGCCACCCCATACAGCCGTGTGTATCCCGGCTTGCCTCACAGTCAGCCCTCTATATAACTACCTAGCCACCCCATACAGCCGTGTGTATCCCGGCTTGCTTCACAGTCAGCCCTTATATAACTACCTAGCCACCCCATACAGCCGTGTGTATCCCGGCTTGCCTCACAGCCAGCCCTTTATATAACTACCTAGCCACCCCATACAGCCGTGTGTATCCCGGCTTGCCTCACAGTCAGCCCTCTATATAACTACCTAGCCACCCCATACAGCCGTGTGTATCCCGGCTTGCCAGTCAGCCCTCTATATAACTACCTAGCCACCCCATACAGCCGTGTGTATCCCGGCTTGCCAGTCAGCCCTCTATATAACTACCTAGCCACCCCATACAGCCGTGTGTATCCCGGCTTGCCAGTCAGCCCTCTATATAACTACCTAGCCACCCCATACAGCCGTGTGTATCCCGGCTTGCCTCACAGTCAGCCCTCTATATAACTACCTAGCCACCCCATACAGCCGTGTGTTATCCCGGCTTGCCTCACAGTCAGCCCTTTATATAACTACCTAGCCACCCCATACAGCCGTGTGTATCCCGGCTTGCCTCACAGTCAGCCCTCTATATAACTACCTAGCCACCCCATACAGCCGTGTGTATCCCGGCTTGCCAGTCAGCCCTCTATATAACTACCTAGCCACCCCATACAGCCGTGTGTATCCCGGCTTGCCTCACAGTCAGCCCTCTATATAACTACCTAGCCACCCCATACAGCCGTGTGTATCCCGGCTTGCTTCACAGTCAGCCCTTTATATAACTACCTAGCCACCCCATACAGCCGTGTGTATCCCGGCTTGCCTCACAGCCAGCCCTTTATATAACTACCTAGCCACCCCATACAGCCGTGTGTATCCCGGCTTGCCTCACAGTCAGCCCTCTATATAACTACCTAGCCACCCCATACAGCCGTGTGTATCCCGGCTTGCCAGTCAGCCCTCTATATAACTACCTAGCCACCCCATACAGCCGTGTGTACCCCGGCTTGCCTCACAGTCAGCCCTCTATATAACTACCTAGCCACCCCATACAGCCATGTGTATCCCGGCTTGCCTCACAGTCAGCCCTCTATATAACTACCTAGCCACCCCCATACAGCCGTGTGTATCCCGGCTTGCCAGTCAGCCCTCTATATAATTACCTAGCCACCCCATACAGCCGTGTGTATCCCGGCTTGCCTCACAGTCAGCCCTCTATATAACTACCTAGCCACCCCATACAGCCGTGTGTATCCCGGCTTGCCTCACAGTCAGCCCTCTATATAACTACCTAGCCACCCCATACAGCCGTGTGTATCCCGGCTTGCCTCACAGTCAGCCCTCTATATAACTACCTAGCCACCCCATACAGCCATGTGTATCCCGGCTTGCCTCACAGTCAGCCCTCTATATAACTACCTAGCCACCCCATACAGCCGTGTGTATCCCGGCTTGCCAGTCAGCCCTCTATATAATTACCTAGCCACCCCATACAGCCGTGTGTATCCCGGCTTGCCTCACAGTCAGCCCTCTATATAACTACCTAGCCACCCCATACAGCCGTGTGTATCCCGGCTTGCCTCACAGTCAGCCCTCTATATAACTACCTAGCCACCCCATACAGCCGTGTGTATCCCGGCTTGCCTGCCAGTCAGCCCTCTATATAACTACCTAGCCACCCCATACAGCCGTGTGTATCCCGGCTTGCCTCACAGTCAGCCCTCTATATAACTACCTAGCCACCCCATACAGCCGTGTGTATCCCGGCTTGCCAGTCAGCCCTCTATATAATTACCTAGCCACCCCATACAGCCGTGTGTATCCCGGCTTGCCTCACAGTCAGCCCTCTATATAATTACCTAGCCACCCCATACAGCCGTGTGTATCCCGGCTTGCCAGTCAGCCCTCTATATAACTACCTAGCCACCCCATACAGCCGTGTGTATCCCGGCTTGCCTCACAGTCAGCCCTCTATATAACTACCTAGCCACCCCATACAGCCGTGTGTATCCCGGCTTGCCTCACAGTCAGCCCTCTATATAACTACCTAGCCACCCCATACAGCCGTGTGTATCCCGGCTTGCCTCACAGTCAACCCTCTATATAACTACCTAGCCACCCCATACAGCCGTGTGTATCCCGGCTTGCCTGCCAGTCAGCCCTCTATATAACTACCTAGCCACCCCATACAGCCGTGTGTATCCCGGCTTGGCTCACAGTCAGCCCTCTATATAACTACCTAGCCACCCCATACAGCCGTGTGTATCCCGGCTTGCCTCACAGTCAGCCCTCTATATAACTACCTAGCCACCCCATACAGCCGTGTGTATCCCGGCTTGCCAGTCAGCCCTCTATATAATTACCTAGCCACCCCATACAGCCGTGTGTATCCCGGCTTGCCTCACAGTCAGCCCTCTATATAATTACCTAGCCACCCCATACAGCCGTGTGTATCCCGGCTTGCCAGTCAGCCCTCTATATAACTACCTAGCCACCCCATACAGCCGTGTGTATCCCGGCTTGCCTGACAGTCAGCCCTCTATATAACTACCTAGCCACCCCATACAGCCGTGTGTATCCCGGCTTGCCTCACAGTCAGCCCTCTATATAACTACCTAGCCACCCCATACAGCCGTGTGTATCCCGGCTTGCCTCACAGTCAACCCTCTATATAACTACCTAGCCACCCCATACAGCCGTGTGTATCCCGGCTTGCCTCACAGTCAGCCCTCTATATAATTACCTAGCCACCCCATACAGCCGTGTGTATCCCGGCTTGCCTCACAGTCAGCCCTCTATATAACTACCTAGCCACCCCATACAGCCGTGTGTATCCCGGCTTGCCTGCCTGTCAGCCCTCTATATAACTACCTAGCCACCCCATACAGCCGTGTGTATCCCGGCTTGCCTCACAGTCAGCCCTCTATATAACTACCTAGCCACCCCATACAGCCGTGTGTATCCCGGCTTGCCTCACAGTCAGCCCTCTATATAACTACCTAGCCACCCCATACAGCCGTGTGTATCCCGGCTTGCCTCACAGTCAGCCCTCTATATAACTACCTAGCCACCCCATACAGCCGTGTGTATCCCGGCTTGCCTCACAGTCAGCCCTCTATATAACTACCTAGCCACCCCATACAGCCGTGTGTATCCCGGCTTGCCTCACAGTCAGCCCTCTATATAACTACCTAGCCACCCCATACAGCCGTGTGTATCCCGGCTTGCCTCACAGTCAGCCCTTTATATAACTACCTAGCCACCCCATACAGCCGTGTGTATCCCGGCTTGCCTCACAGTCAGCCCTCTATATAACTACCTAGCCACCCCATACAGCCGTGTGTATCCCGGCTTGCCAGTCAGCCCTCTATATAACTACCTAGCCACCCCATACAGCCGTGTGTATCCCGGCTTGCCAGTCAGCCCTCTATATAATTACCTAGCCACCCCATACAGCCGTGTGTATCCCGGCTTGCCAGCCAGCCCTCTATATAATTACCTAGCCACCCCATACAGCCGTGTGTATCCCGGCTTGTTATTCTATCATGTGACTTAAGGTCCGTTCTATCCTCCCCATAAACTCCACTCACAGTAGCGGTCAGATGTCAGTGCCTGGTTGCATGGTGGACACACACATGGTGTTATGTGGGCTCTTTTATGGTGACCCTGTGGTTTCTGTAAGAGTCTCTCCAGAGTGGGAGAAAACTAATGATGAAACACAGGTCATGTCATCACACACACAGACAGAGAGAAAGAGACAGACAGAGAGAGAGACAAGAGAGATACAAAGAGAGAGACCGAGACCGACAGAGAAAGAGACAGACAAAGAGAGAGAGAGACAGACAAAGAGAGAGAGCGAAGAGAGAGAGCGACAGACAGAGAGGGATAAAGAGAGAGAGAGCGAAGAGCCAGAGAGAAAATTAACGAGTGAGTGTGTGGGGGGGTGCATTTAAGTTCAATACTGAGGCAACAGACCCTTCAGTGTGTGTGTGTGTGTGTGTGTGTGTGTGTGTGTGTGTGTGTGTGTGTGTGTGTGTGTGTGTGTGTGTGTGTGTGTGTGTGTGTGTGTGTGTGTGTGTGTGTGTGTGAAAGAAGCCAGAGTTTCTGAGGGCTAAGTCCGGCAAATAGGCCCTAGGCCACAGAACACCAACTCATAAACAAATCAGATCTGTCAGAGACAGAGAGGCGGAGGAGGACATAGACAGAAAGGAAAAGAGAGAGGAGGAGAGAGGGAGAGAGACTGACTGACAGACAGACAGACAGACAGACGACAGTCTAAAACCAGCGAACCCTAGGGCCATCTCTCTCTCGACTGCTCCCTCAAAGTGAAGGGGTGAAGGAAAGAAAGGAGGAGGTGAGGTGGAAGGACAAAAAGACAGATACAGTAGATGGGTAGAGACAGACTAGTGAAAGAAAGAGAGAGAGACAGGAACCAACAGCCAAGGAAACGAGAGGCAGAAGGCAGGGCAGGAGAGCTAGTACTGGCTGGCAGGAAAGAGAGCTACCGGTGTCTCAGTCAATGCCAATGTGTTGTTGTAATGTTGTGTTGTTGTATTGTTGTATTGTTGTGCTCTTGTGTTGTTGTGCTCTTGTGTTGTTGTGCTGTTACATTGTTGTGTTGTGTCTGTGCTCTATACTCACTCCACTAGCTGGGCTACTCTCAGTGCTGCTGTAGCTGTGTCGGCCGGGTTGGTGGCCCCCTGGAGCTTTGGGTGGTGGGGGACCCAGGTAGTAGCTCTGTCCCTGGGGCTGAGCATTCGCCATGGTCCCAGGAGGGGCTGGTTGCCTGTCAGAGGCTGTGGTGTAGATGCAGGCCCCGTTCTGTTCCCCTCCCACGGCTGTTCCCAGGTGTGTCTGCGCCTGCAGGTAGGGCATCATGCCCGCTGCCGACACTGAGGCCTGACTGGACATTGGCAGGGACTCCTGACCTAACTCTGTGGAGGGGGAGAGAGGCAAGAGAGAGGGGGGGGGGGCAAGAATGGATAGAGGAAAGACACAAGACATAGTATCATTCACAGACTGGTCCCCTACTTACTGCAAGCCTACAGTAAACTACAGTCAGACTGGTCCCCTCACTTACTGCTAGTCTACAGTGAACTACAGTCACAGACTGGTCCCCTACTTACTGCTAGCCTACAGTGAACTACAGTCACAGACTGGTCCCCTACTTACTGCTAGACTACAGTGAACTACAGTCACAGACTGGTCCCCTACTTACTGCTAGCCTACAGTGAACTACAGTCACAGACTGGTCCCCTACTTACTGCTAGACTACAGTGAACTACAGTCACAGACTGGTCCCCTACTTAATGCTAGCCTACAGTGAACTACAGTCACAGACTGGTCCCCTCACTTACTGCTAGACTACAGTGAACTATAGTCACAGCCTGGTCCCCTACTTACTGCTAGACTACAGTGAACTACAGTCACAGACTGGTCCCCTACTTACTGCTAGCCTACAGTCAACTACAGTCACAGACTGGTCCCCTCACTTACTGCTAGACTACAGTAAACTACAGTCAGACTGGTCCCCTCACTTACTGCTAGACTACAGTAAACTACAATCACAGACTGGTCCCCTCACTTACTGCTAGACTACAGTAAACTACAGTCAGACTGGTCCCCTCACTTACTGCTAGACTACAGTGAACTATAGTCACAGATTGGTCCCCTGACTTACTGCTAGCCTACAGTCAGATTGGTCCCCTCACTTACTGCTAGCCTACAGTAAACTACAGTCACAGACTGGTCCCCTCACTTACTGCTAGACTACAGTGAACTACAGTCACAGACTGGTCCCCCCACTTACTGCTAGCCTACAGTAAACTACAGTCAGACTGGTCCCCTCACTTACTGCTAGCCTACAGTAAACTACAGTCAGACTGGTCCCCTCACTTACTGCTAGCCTACAGTAAACTACAGTCACAGACTGGTCCCCTCACTTACTGCTAGACTACAGTTAACGACAGTCACAGACTGGTCCCCTCACTTACTGCTAGCCTACAGTAAACTACAGTCAGACTGGTCCCCTCACTTACTGCTAGCCTACAGTAAACTACAGTCAGACTGGTCCCCTCACTTACTGCTAGTCTACAGTGAACTACAGTCACAGACTGGTCCCCTACTTACTGCTAGACTACAGTGAACTACAGTCACAGACTGGTCCCCTACTTACTGCTAGCCTACAGTGAACTACAGTCACAGACTGGTCCCCTACTTACTGCTAGACTACAGTGAACTACAGGCACAGACTGGTCCCCTCACTTACTGCTAGCCTACAGTGAACTACAGTCACAGACTGGTCCCCTACTTACTACTAGCCTACAGTGAACTACAGTCACAGACTGGTACCCTACTTACTGCTAGTCTACAGTGAACTACAGTCACAGACTGGTCCCCTACTTACTGCTAGACTACAGTGAACTACAGTCACAGACTGGTCCCCTACTTACTGCTAGCCTACAGTGAACTACAGTCACAGACTGGTCCCCTACTTACTGCTAGACTACAGTGAACTACAGGCACAGACTGGTCCCCTCACTTACTGCTAGCCTACAGTGAACTACAGTCACAGACTGGTCCCCTACTTACTGCTAGACTACAGTAAACTACAGTCACAGACTGGTCCCCTCACTTACTGCTAGACTACAGTAAACTACAGTCAGACTGGTCCCCTCACTTACTGCTAGACTACAGTGAACTATAGTCACAGCCTGGTCCCCTACTTACTGCTAGACTACAGTGAACTACAGTCACAGACTGGTCCCCTACTTACTGCTAGCCTACAGTCAACTACAGTCACAGACTGGTCCCCTCACTTACTGCTAGACTACAGTAAACTACAGTCAGACTGGTCCCCTCACTTACTGCTAGACTACAGTGAACTATAGTCACAGCCTGGTCCCCTACTTACTGCTAGACTACAGTGAACTACAGTCACAGACTGGTCCCCTACTTACTGCTAGCCTACAGTCAACTACAGTCACAGACTGGTCCCCTCACTTACTGCTAGACTACAGTAAACTACAGTCAGACTGGTCCCCTCACTTACTGCTAGCCTACAGTAAACTATAGTCAGACTGGTCCCGTCACTTACTGCTAGCTTACAGTAAACTACAGTCACAGACTGGTCCCCTACTACTGTTAGCCTACAGTAAACTAGAGTCAGACTGGTCCCCTCACTTACTGCTAGACTACATTAAACTACAGTCAGACTGGTCCCCTCACATACTGCTAGCCTACAGTCACAGACTGGTCCCGTCACTTACTGCTAGGCTACAGTCAGACGGGTCCCCTCACTTACTGCTAGCCTATAGTAAACTACAGTCAGACTGGTCCCCTCACTTACTGCTAGCTTACAGTATACTACAGTAGCAGACTGCTCCCGTACTTACTGCTAGCCTACAGTAAACTACAGTCACAGACTGGTCCCCTACTACTGTTAGCCTACAGTAAACTACATTCAGACTGGTCCCCTCACTTACTGCTAGACTACAGTGAACTACAGTCACAGACTGGTCCCCCCACTTACTGCTAGCCTACAGTAAACTACAGTCAGACTGGTCCCCTCACTTACTGCTAGCCTACAGTAAACTACAGTCAGACTGGTCCCCTCACTTACTGCTAGCCTACAGTAAACTACAGTCACAGACTGGTCCCCTCACTTACTGCTAGACTACAGTTAACGACAGTCACAGACTGGTCCCCTCACTTACTGCTAGCCTACAGTAAACTACAGTCAGACTGGTCCCCTCACTTACTGCTAGCCTACAGTAAACTACAGTCAGACTGGTCCCCTCACTTACTGCTAGTCTACAGTGAACTACAGTCACAGACTGGTCCCCTACTTACTGCTAGACTACAGTGAACTACAGTCACAGACTGGTCCCCTACTTACTGCTAGCCTACAGTGAACTACAGTCACAGACTGGTCCCCTACTTACTGCTAGACTACAGTGAACTACAGGCACAGACTGGTCCCCTCACTTACTGCTAGCCTACAGTGAACTACAGTCACAGACTGGTCCCCTACTTACTACTAGCCTACAGTGAACTACAGTCACAGACTGGTACCCTACTTACTGCTAGTCTACAGTGAACTACAGTCACAGACTGGTCCCCTACTTACTGCTAGACTACAGTGAACTACAGTCACAGACTGGTCCCCTACTTACTGCTAGCCTACAGTGAACTACAGTCACAGACTGGTCCCCTACTTACTGCTAGACTACAGTGAACTACAGGCACAGACTGGTCCCCTCACTTACTGCTAGCCTACAGTGAACTACAGTCACAGACTGGTCCCCTACTTACTGCTAGACTACAGTAAACTACAGTCACAGACTGGTCCCCTCACTTACTGCTAGACTACAGTAAACTACAGTCAGACTGGTCCCCTCACTTACTGCTAGACTACAGTGAACTATAGTCACAGCCTGGTCCCCTACTTACTGCTAGACTACAGTGAACTACAGTCACAGACTGGTCCCCTACTTACTGCTAGCCTACAGTCAACTACAGTCACAGACTGGTCCCCTCACTTACTGCTAGACTACAGTAAACTACAGTCAGACTGGTCCCCTCACTTACTGCTAGACTACAGTGAACTATAGTCACAGCCTGGTCCCCTACTTACTGCTAGACTACAGTGAACTACAGTCACAGACTGGTCCCCTACTTACTGCTAGCCTACAGTCAACTACAGTCACAGACTGGTCCCCTCACTTACTGCTAGACTACAGTAAACTACAGTCAGACTGGTCCCCTCACTTACTGCTAGCCTACAGTAAACTATAGTCAGACTGGTCCCGTCACTTACTGCTAGCTTACAGTAAACTACAGTCACAGACTGGTCCCCTACTACTGTTAGCCTACAGTAAACTAGAGTCAGACTGGTCCCCTCACTTACTGCTAGACTACATTAAACTACAGTCAGACTGGTCCCCTCACATACTGCTAGCCTACAGTCACAGACTGGTCCCGTCACTTACTGCTAGGCTACAGTCAGACGGGTCCCCTCACTTACTGCTAGCCTATAGTAAACTACAGTCAGACTGGTCCCCTCACTTACTGCTAGCTTACAGTATACTACAGTAGCAGACTGCTCCCGTACTTACTGCTAGCCTACAGTAAACTACAGTCACAGACTGGTCCCCTACTACTGTTAGCCTACAGTAAACTACATTCAGACTGGTCCCCTCACTTACTGCTAGCCTACAGTCAGATTGGTCCCCTCACTTACTGCTAGCCTACAGTAAACTACAGTCACAGACTGGTCCCCTCACTTACTGCTAGACTACAGTGAACTACAGTCACAGACTGGTCCCCTCACTTACTGCTAGCCTACAGTAAACTACAGTCATACTGGTCCCCTCACTTACTGCTAGACTACAGTAAACTACAGTCACAGCCTGGTCCCCTACTTACTGCTTGACTACAGTGAACTACAGTCACAGACTGGTCCCCTACTTACTGCTAGCCTACAGTGAACTACAGTCACAGACTGGTCCCCTCACTTACTGCTAGACTACAGTAAACTATAGTCAGACTGGTCCCCTCACTTACTGCTAGACTACAGTGAACTATAGTCACAGCCTGGTCCCCTACTTACTGCTAGACTACAGTGAACTACAGTCACAGACTGGTCCCCTACTTACTGCTAGCCTACAGTGAACTACAGTCACAGACTGGTCCCCAACTTACTGCTAGCCTACAGTGAACTACAGTCACAGACTGGTCCCCTACTTACTGCTAGCCTACAGTAAACTACAGTCACAGACTGGTCCCCTACGTACTGCTAGCCTACAGTGAACTACAGTCACAGACTGGTCCCCTCACTTACTGCTAGCCTACAGTGAACTACAGTCACAGACTGGTCCCCTACTTACTGCTAGCCTACAGTGAACTACAGTCACATACTGGTCCCCTACTTACTGCTAGCCTACAGTGAACTACAGTCACAGACTGGTCCCCTACTTACTGCTAGCCTACAGTAAACTACAGTCACAGACTGGTCCCCTACTTACTGCTAGCCTACAGTAAACTACAGTCACAGACTGGTCCCCTACGTACTGCTAGCCTACAGTGAACTACAGTCACAGACTGGTCCCCTCACTTACTGCTAGCCTACAGTGAACTACAGTCACAGACTGGTCCCCTACTTACTGCTAGCCTACAGTGAACTACAGTCACATACTGGTCCCCTACTTACTGCTAGCCTACAGTGAACTACAGTCACAGACTGGTCCCCTACTTACTGCTAGCCTACAGTAAACTACAGTCACAGACTGGTCCCCTACTTACTGCTAGCCTACAGTGAACTACAGTCACAGACTGGTCCCCTACTTACTGCTAGCCTACAGTAAACTACAGTCAGACTGGTTCCCCTCACTTACTGCTAGCCTACAGTGAACTACAGTCACAGACTGGTCCCCTACTTACTGCTAGCCTACAGTAAACTACAGTCAGACTGGTCCCCTCACTTACTGCTAGACTACAGTGAACTATAGTCACAGCCTGGTCCCCTCACTTACTGCTAGACTACAGTCACAGACTGCTCCCCTACTTACTGCTAGCCTACAGTAAACTACAGTCACAGACTGGTCCCCTACTACTGTTAGCCTACAGTAAACTACAGTCAGACTGGTTCCCCTAACTTACTGCTAGCCTACAGTGAACTACAGTCACAGACTGGTCCCCCAACTTACTGCTAGCCTACAGTAAACTACAGTCAGACTGGTCCCCTCACTTACTGCTAGCCTACAGTAAACTACAGTCAGACTGGTCCCCACACTTACTGCTAGCCTACAGTAAACTACAGTCACAGACTGGTCCCCTCACTTACTGCTAGACTACAGTTAACTACAGTCACAGACTGGTCCCCTCACTTACTGCTAGCCTACAGTAAACTACAGTCAGACTGGTCCCCTCACTTACTGCTAGCCTACAGTAAACTACAGTCAGACTGGTCCCCTCACTTACTGCTAGCCTACAGTAAACTACAGTCACAGACTGGTCCCCTCACTTACTGCTAGACTACAGTGAACTACAGTCATAGACTGGTCCCCTCACTTACTGCTAGCCTACAGTAAACGGCAGTCAGACTGGTCCCCTCACTTACTGCTAGCCTACAGTAAACTACAGTCAGACTGGTCCCCTCACTTACTGCTAGCCTACAGTAAACTACAGTCAGACTGGTCCCCTCACTTACTGCTAGACTACAGTCACAGACTGGTCCCGTCACTTACTGCTAGCCTACAGTCAGACGGGTCCCCTCACTTACTGCTAGCCTACAGTAAACTACAGTCACAGACTGGTCCCCTACTACAGTTAGCCTACAGTAAACTACAGTCAGACTGGTCCCCTCACTTACTGCTAGCCTACAGTAAACTACAGTCAGACTGGTCCCCCTCACTTACTGCTAGCCTACAGTCACAGACTGGTCCCCCAACTTACTGCTAGCCTACAGTAAACTACAGTCAGACTGGTCCCCTCACTTACTGCTAGCCTACAGTAAACTACAGTCAGACTGGTCCCCACACTTACTGCTAGCCTACAGTAAACTACAGTCACAGACTGGTCCCCTCACTTACTGCTAGACTACAGTTAACTACAGTCACAGACTGGTCCCCTCACTTACTGCTAGCCTACAGTAAACTACAGTCAGACTGGTCCCCTCACTTACTGCTAGCCTACAGTAAACTACAGTCAGACTGGTCCCCTCACTTACTGCTAGCCTACAGTAAACTACAGTCACAGACTGGTCCCCTCACTTACTGCTAGACTACAGTGAACTACAGTCATAGACTGGTCCCCTCACTTACTGCTAGCCTACAGTAAACGGCAGTCAGACTGGTCCCCTCACTTACTGCTAGCCTACAGTAAACTACAGTCAGACTGGTCCCCTCACTTACTGCTAGCCTACAGTAAACTACAGTCAGACTGGTCCCCTCACTTACTGCTAGACTACAGTCACAGACTGGTCCCGTCACTTACTGCTAGCCTACAGTCAGACGGGTCCCCTCACTTACTGCTAGCCTACAGTAAACTACAGTCACAGACTGGTCCCCTACTACAGTTAGCCTACAGTAAACTACAGTCAGACTGGTCCCCTCACTTACTGCTAGCCTACAGTAAACTACAGTCAGACTGGTCCCCCTCACTTACTGCTAGCCTACAGTCACAGACTGGTCCCGTCACTTACTGCTAGCCTACAGTAAACTACAGTCAGACTGGTCCCCTACTTACTGCTAGTCTACAGTAAACTGCAGTCACAGACTGGTCCCCTACTACTGTTAGCCCACAGTAAACTACAGTCACAGACTGGACCCCTCACTTACTGCTAGCCTACAGTGAACTACAGTCACAGACTGGTCCCCTACTTACTACTAGCCTACAGTGAACTACAGTCACAGACTGGTACCCTACTTAATGCTAGCCTACAGTGAACTACAGTCACAGACTGGTCCCCTCACTTACTGCTAGACTACAGTGAACTATAGTCACAGCCTGGTCCCCTACTTACTTCTAGCCTACAGTGAACTATAGTCACAGACTGGTCCCCTACTTACTGCTAGACTACAGTAAACTACAGTCAGACTGGTCCCCTCACTTACTGCTAGACTACAGTAAACTACAGTCACAGACTGGTCCCCTCACTTACTGCTAGACTACAGTAAACTACAGTCAGACTGGTCCCCTCACTTACTGCTAGACTACAGTGAACTATAGTCACAGCCTGGTCCCCTACTTACTGCTAGACTACAGTGAACTACAGTCACAGACTGGTCCCCTACTTACTGCTAGCCTACAGTCAACTACAGTCACAGACTGGTCCCCTCACTTACTGCTAGACTACAGTAAACTACAGTCAGACTGGTCCCCTCACTTACTGCTAGACTACAGTAAACTACAATCACAGACTGGTCCCCTCACTTACTGCTAGACTACAGTAAACTACAGTCAGACTGGTCCCCTCACTTACTGCTAGACTACAGTGAACTATAGTCACAGATTGGTCCCCTGACTTACTGCTAGCCTACAGTCAGATTGGTCCCCTCACTTACTGCTAGCCTACAGTAAACTACAGTCACAGACTGGTCCCCTCACTTACTGCTAGACTACAGTGAACTACAGTCACAGACTGGTCCCCCCACTTACTGCTAGCCTACAGTAAACTACAGTCAGACTGGTCCCCTCACTTACTGCTAGCCTACAGTAAACTACAGTCAGACTGGTCCCCTCACTTACTGCTAGCCTACAGTAAACTACAGTCACAGACTGGTCCCCTCACTTACTGCTAGACTACAGTTAACGACAGTCACAGACTGGTCCCCTCACTTACTGCTAGCCTACAGTAAACTACAGTCAGACTGGTCCCCTCACTTACTGCTAGCCTACAGTAAACTACAGTCAGACTGGTCCCCTCACTTACTGCTAGTCTACAGTGAACTACAGTCACAGACTGGTCCCCTACTTACTGCTAGACTACAGTGAACTACAGTCACAGACTGGTCCCCTACTTACTGCTAGCCTACAGTGAACTACAGTCACAGACTGGTCCCCTACTTACTGCTAGACTACAGTGAACTACAGGCACAGACTGGTCCCCTCACTTACTGCTAGCCTACAGTGAACTACAGTCACAGACTGGTCCCCTACTTACTACTAGCCTACAGTGAACTACAGTCACAGACTGGTACCCTACTTACTGCTAGTCTACAGTGAACTACAGTCACAGACTGGTCCCCTACTTACTGCTAGACTACAGTGAACTACAGTCACAGACTGGTCCCCTACTTACTGCTAGCCTACAGTGAACTACAGTCACAGACTGGTCCCCTACTTACTGCTAGACTACAGTGAACTACAGGCACAGACTGGTCCCCTCACTTACTGCTAGCCTACAGTGAACTACAGTCACAGCCTGGTCCCCTACTTACTGCTAGCCTACAGTGAACTATAGTCACAGACTGGTCCCCTACTTACTGCTAGACTACAGTAAACTACAGTCATACTGGTCCCCTCACTTACTGCTAGACTACAGTAAACTACAGTCACAGACTGGTCCCCTCACTTACTGCTAGACTACAGTAAACTACAGTCAGACTGGTCCCCTCACTTACTGCTAGACTACAGTGAACTATAGTCACAGCCTGGTCCCCTACTTACTGCTAGACTACAGTGAACTACAGTCACAGACTGGTCCCCTACTTACTGCTAGCCTACAGTCAACTACAGTCACAGACTCGTCCCCTCACTTACTGCTAGACTACAGTAAACTACAGTCAGACTGGTCCCCTCACTTACTGCTAGACTACAGTGAACTATAGTCACAGCCTGGTCCCCTACTTACTGCTAGACTACAGTGAACTACAGTCACAGACTGGTCCCCTACTTACTGCTAGCCTACAGTCAACTACAGTCACAGACTGGTCCCCTCACTTACTGCTAGACTACAGTAAACTACAGTCAGACTGGTCCCCTCACTTACTGCTAGCTTACAGTAAACTACAGTCACAGACTGGTCCCCTACTACTGTTAGCCTACAGTAAACTAGAGTCAGACTGGTCCCCTCACTTACTGCTAGACTACATTAAACTACAGTCAGACTGGTCCCCTCACATACTGCTAGCCTACAGTCACAGACTGGTCCCGTCACTTACTGCTAGGCTACAGTCAGATGGGTCCCCTCACTTACTGCTAGCCTACAGTAAACTACAGTCAGACCGGTCCCCTCACTTACTGCTAGCCTATAGTAAACTACAGTCAGACTGGTCCCCTCACTTACTGCTAGCTTACAGTATACTACAGTCACAGACTGCTCCCGTACTTACTGCTAGCCTACAGTAAACTACAGTCACAGACTGGTCCCCTACTACTGTTAGCCTACAGTAAACTACATTCAGACTGGTCCCCTCACTTACTGCTAGCCTACAGTCAGATTGGTCCCCTCACTTACTGCTAGCCTACAGTAAACTACAGTCACAGACTGGTCCCCCCACTTACTGCTAGACTACAGTGAACTACAGTCACAGACTGGTCCCCTCACTTACTGCTAGCCTACAGTAAACTACAGTCATACTGGTCCCCTCACTTACTGCTAGACTACAGTAAACTACAGTCACAGCCTGGTCCCCTACTTACTGCTTGACTACAGTGAACTACAGTCACAGACTGGTCCCCTACTTACTGCTAGCCTACAGTGAACTACAGTCACAGACTGGTCCCCTCACTTACTGCTAGACTACAGTAAACTATAGTCAGACTGGTCCCCTCACTTACTGCTAGACTACAGTGAACTATAGTCACAGCCTGGTCCCCTACTTACTGCTAGACTACAGTGAACTACAGTCACAGACTGGTCCCCTACTTACTGCTAGCCTACAGTGAACTACAGTCACAGACTGGTCCCCAACTTACTGCTAGCCTACAGTGAACTACAGTCACAGACTGGTCCCCAACTTACTGCTAGCCTACAGTAAACTACAGTCACAGACTGGTCCCCTACGTACTGCTAGCCTACAGTGAACTACAGTCACAGACTGGTCCCCTCACTTACTGCTAGCCTACAGTGAACTACAGTCACAGACTGGTCCCCTACTTACTGCTAGCCTACAGTGAACTACAGTCACATACTGGTCCCCTACTTACTGCTAGCCTACAGTGAACTACAGTCACAGACTGGTCCCCTACTTACTGCTAGCCTACAGTAAACTACAGTCACAGACTGGTCCCCTACTTACTGCTAGCCTACAGTAAACTACAGTCACAGACTGGTCCCCTACGTACTGCTAGCCTACAGTGAACTACAGTCACAGACTGGTCCCCTCACTTACTGCTAGCCTACAGTGAACTACAGTCACAGACTGGTCCCCTACTTACTGCTAGCCTACAGTGAACTACAGTCACATACTGGTCCCCTACTTACTGCTAGCCTACAGTGAACTACAGTCACAGACTGGTCCCCTACTTACTGCTAGCCTACAGTAAACTACAGTCACAGACTGGTCCCCTACTTACTGCTAGCCTACAGTGAACTACAGTCACAGACTGGTCCCCTACTTACTGCTAGCCTACAGTAAACTACAGTCAGACTGGTTCCCCTCACTTACTGCTAGCCTACAGTGAACTACAGTCACAGACTGGTCCCCTACTTACTGCTAGCCTACAGTAAACTACAGTCAGACTGGTCCCCTCACTTACTGCTAGACTACAGTGAACTATAGTCACAGCCTGGTCCCCTCACTTACTGCTAGACTACAGTCACAGACTGCTCCCCTACTTACTGCTAGCCTACAGTAAACTACAGTCACAGACTGGTCCCCTACTACTGTTAGCCTACAGTAAACTACAGTCAGACTGGTTCCCCTAACTTACTGCTAGCCTACAGTGAACTACAGTCACAGACTGGTCCCCCAACTTACTGCTAGCCTACAGTAAACTACAGTCAGACTGGTCCCCTCACTTACTGCTAGCCTACAGTAAACTACAGTCAGACTGGTCCCCACACTTACTGCTAGCCTACAGTAAACTACAGTCACAGACTGGTCCCCTCACTTACTGCTAGACTACAGTTAACTACAGTCACAGACTGGTCCCCTCACTTACTGCTAGCCTACAGTAAACTACAGTCAGACTGGTCCCCTCACTTACTGCTAGCCTACAGTAAACTACAGTCAGACTGGTCCCCTCACTTACTGCTAGCCTACAGTAAACTACAGTCACAGACTGGTCCCCTCACTTACTGCTAGACTACAGTGAACTACAGTCATAGACTGGTCCCCTCACTTACTGCTAGCCTACAGTAAACGGCAGTCAGACTGGTCCCCTCACTTACTGCTAGCCTACAGTAAACTACAGTCAGACTGGTCCCCTCACTTACTGCTAGCCTACAGTAAACTACAGTCAGACTGGTCCCCTCACTTACTGCTAGACTACAGTCACAGACTGGTCCCGTCACTTACTGCTAGCCTACAGTCAGACGGGTCCCCTCACTTACTGCTAGCCTACAGTAAACTACAGTCACAGACTGGTCCCCTACTACAGTTAGCCTACAGTAAACTACAGTCAGACTGGTCCCCTCACTTACTGCTAGCCTACAGTAAACTACAGTCAGACTGGTCCCCCTCACTTACTGCTAGCCTACAGTCACAGACTGGTCCCGTCACTTACTGCTAGCCTACAGTAAACTACAGTCAGACTGGTCCCCTACTTACTGCTAGTCTACAGTAAACTGCAGTCACAGACTGGTCCCCTACTACTGTTAGCCCACAGTAAACTACAGTCACAGACTGGACCCCTCACTTACTGCTAGCCTACAGTGAACTACAGTCACAGACTGGTCCCCTACTTACTACTAGCCTACAGTGAACTACAGTCACAGACTGGTACCCTACTTAATGCTAGCCTACAGTGAACTACAGTCACAGACTGGTCCCCTCACTTACTGCTAGACTACAGTGAACTATAGTCACAGCCTGGTCCCCTACTTACTTCTAGCCTACAGTGAACTATAGTCACAGACTGGTCCCCTACTTACTGCTAGACTACAGTAAACTACAGTCAGACTGGTCCCCTCACTTACTGCTAGACTACAGTAAACTACAGTCACAGACTGGTCCCCTCACTTACTGCTAGACTACAGTAAACTACAGTCAGACTGGTCCCCTCACTTACTGCTAGACTACAGTGAACTATAGTCACAGCCTGGTCCCCTACTTACTGCTAGACTACAGTGAACTACAGTCACAGACTGGTCCCCTACTTACTGCTAGCCTACAGTCAACTACAGTCACAGACTGGTCCCCTCACTTACTGCTAGACTACAGTAAACTACAGTCAGACTGGTCCCCTCACTTACTGCTAGACTACAGTAAACTACAATCACAGACTGGTCCCCTCACTTACTGCTAGACTACAGTAAACTACAGTCAGACTGGTCCCCTCACTTACTGCTAGACTACAGTGAACTATAGTCACAGATTGGTCCCCTGACTTACTGCTAGCCTACAGTCAGATTGGTCCCCTCACTTACTGCTAGCCTACAGTAAACTACAGTCACAGACTGGTCCCCTCACTTACTGCTAGACTACAGTGAACTACAGTCACAGACTGGTCCCCTCACTTACTGCTAGCCTACAGTAAACTACAGTCAGACTGGTCCCCTCACTTACTGCTAGCCTACAGTAAACTACAGTCACAGACTGGTCCCCTCACTTACTGCTAGACTACAGTTAACGACAGTCACAGACTGGTCCCCTCACTTACTGCTAGCCTACAGTAAACTACAGTCAGACTGGTCCCCTCACTTACTGCTAGCCTACAGTAAACTACAGTCAGACTGGTCCCCTCACTTACTGCTAGTCTACAGTGAACTACAGTCACAGACTGGTCCCCTACTTACTGCTAGACTACAGTGAACTACAGTCACAGACTGGTCCCCTACTTACTGCTAGCCTACAGTGAACTACAGTCACAGACTGGTCCCCTACTTACTGCTAGACTACAGTGAACTACAGGCACAGACTGGTCCCCTCACTTACTGCTAGCCTACAGTGAACTACAGTCACAGACTGGTCCCCTACTTACTACTAGCCTACAGTGAACTACAGTCACAGACTGGTACCCTACTTACTGCTAGTCTACAGTGAACTACAGTCACAGACTGGTCCCCTACTTACTGCTAGACTACAGTGAACTACAGTCACAGACTGGTCCCCTACTTACTGCTAGCCTACAGTGAACTACAGTCACAGACTGGTCCCCTACTTACTGCTAGACTACAGTGAACTACAGGCACAGACTGGTCCCCTCACTTACTGCTAGCCTACAGTGAACTACAGTCACAGCCTGGTCCCCTACTTACTGCTAGCCTACAGTGAACTATAGTCACAGACTGGTCCCCTACTTACTGCTAGACTACAGTAAACTACAGTCATACTGGTCCCCTCACTTACTGCTAGACTACAGTAAACTACAGTCACAGACTGGTCCCCTCACTTACTGCTAGACTACAGTAAACTACAGTCAGACTGGTCCCCTCACTTACTGCTAGACTACAGTGAACTATAGTCACAGCCTGGTCCCCTACTTACTGCTAGACTACAGTGAACTACAGTCACAGACTGGTCCCCTACTTACTGCTAGCCTACAGTCAACTACAGTCACAGACTGGTCCCCTCACTTACTGCTAGACTACAGTAAACTACAGTCAGACTGGTCCCCTCACTTACTGCTAGACTACAGTGAACTATAGTCACAGCCTGGTCCCCTACTTACTGCTAGACTACAGTGAACTACAGTCACAGACTGGTCCCCTACTTACTGCTAGCCTACAGTCAACTACAGTCACAGACTGGTCCCCTCACTTACTGCTAGACTACAGTAAACTACAGTCAGACTGGTCCCCTCACTTACTGCTAGCTTACAGTAAACTACAGTCACAGACTGGTCCCCTACTACTGTTAGCCTACAGTAAACTAGAGTCAGACTGGTCCCCTCACTTACTGCTAGACTACATTAAACTACAGTCAGACTGGTCCCCTCACATACTGCTAGCCTACAGTCACAGACTGGTCCCGTCACTTACTGCTAGGCTACAGTCAGATGGGTCCCCTCACTTACTGCTAGCCTACAGTAAACTACAGTCAGACCGGTCCCCTCACTTACTGCTAGCCTATAGTAAACTACAGTCAGACTGGTCCCCTCACTTACTGCTAGCTTACAGTATACTACAGTCACAGACTGCTCCCGTACTTACTGCTAGCCTACAGTAAACTACAGTCACAGACTGGTCCCCTACTACTGTTAGCCTACAGTAAACTACATTCAGACTGGTCCCCTCACTTACTGCTAGCCTACAGTCAGATTGGTCCCCTCACTTACTGCTAGCCTACAGTAAACTACAGTCACAGACTGGTCCCCCCACTTACTGCTAGACTACAGTGAACTACAGTCACAGACTGGTCCCCTCACTTACTGCTAGCCTACAGTAAACTACAGTCATACTGGTCCCCTCACTTACTGCTAGACTACAGTAAACTACAGTCACAGCCTGGTCCCCTACTTACTGCTTGACTACAGTGAACTACAGTCACAGACTGGTCCCCTACTTACTGCTAGCCTACAGTGAACTACAGTCACAGACTGGTCCCCTCACTTACTGCTAGACTACAGTAAACTATAGTCAGACTGGTCCCCTCACTTACTGCTAGACTACAGTGAACTATAGTCACAGCCTGGTCCCCTACTTACTGCTAGACTACAGTGAACTACAGTCACAGACTGGTCCCCTACTTACTGCTAGCCTACAGTGAACTACAGTCACAGACTGGTCCCCAACTTACTGCTAGCCTACAGTGAACTACAGTCACAGACTGGTCCCCTACTTACTGCTAGCCTACAGTAAACTACAGTCACAGACTGGTCCCCTACGTACTGCTAGCCTACAGTGAACTACAGTCACAGACTGGTCCCCTCACTTACTGCTAGCCTACAGTGAACTACAGTCACAGACTGGTCCCCTACTTACTGCTAGCCTACAGTGAACTACAGTCACATACTGGTCCCCTACTTACTGCTAGCCTACAGTGAACTACAGTCACAGACTGGTCCCCTACTTACTGCTAGCCTACAGTAAACTACAGTCACAGACTGGTCCCCTACTTACTGCTAGCCTACAGTAAACTACAGTCACAGACTGGTCCCCTACGTACTGCTAGCCTACAGTGAACTACAGTCACAGACTGGTCCCCTCACTTACTGCTAGCCTACAGTGAACTACAGTCACAGACTGGTCCCCTACTTACTGCTAGCCTACAGTGAACTACAGTCACATACTGGTCCCCTCACTTACTGCTAGCCTACAGTAAACTACAGTCAGACCGGTCCCCTCACTTACTGCTAGCCTATAGTAAACTACAGTCAGACTGGTCCCCTCACTTACTGCTAGCTTACAGTATACTACAGTCACAGACTGCTCCCGTACTTACTGCTAGCCTACAGTAAACTACAGTCACAGACTGGTCCCCTACTACTGTTAGCCTACAGTAAACTACATTCAGACTGGTCCCCTCACTTACTGCTAGCCTACAGTCAGATTGGTCCCCTCACTTACTGCTAGCCTACAGTAAACTACAGTCACAGACTGGTCCCCCCACTTACTGCTAGACTACAGTGAACTACAGTCACAGACTGGTCCCCTCACTTACTGCTAGCCTACAGTAAACTACAGTCATACTGGTCCCCTCACTTACTGCTAGACTACAGTAAACTACAGTCACAGCCTGGTCCCCTACTTACTGCTTGACTACAGTGAACTACAGTCACAGACTGGTCCCCTACTTACTGCTAGCCTACAGTGAACTACAGTCACAGACTGGTCCCCTCACTTACTGCTAGACTACAGTAAACTATAGTCAGACTGGTCCCCTCACTTACTGCTAGACTACAGTGAACTATAGTCACAGCCTGGTCCCCTACTTACTGCTAGACTACAGTGAACTACAGTCACAGACTGGTCCCCTACTTACTGCTAGCCTACAGTGAACTACAGTCACAGACTGGTCCCCAACTTACTGCTAGCCTACAGTGAACTACAGTCACAGACTGGTCCCCTACTTACTGCTAGCCTACAGTAAACTACAGTCACAGACTGGTCCCCTACGTACTGCTAGCCTACAGTGAACTACAGTCACAGACTGGTCCCCTCACTTACTGCTAGCCTACAGTGAACTACAGTCACAGACTGGTCCCCTACTTACTGCTAGCCTACAGTGAACTACAGTCACATACTGGTCCCCTACTTACTGCTAGCCTACAGTGAACTACAGTCACAGACTGGTCCCCTACTTACTGCTAGCCTACAGTAAACTACAGTCACAGACTGGTCCCCTACTTACTGCTAGCCTACAGTAAACTACAGTCACAGACTGGTCCCCTACGTACTGCTAGCCTACAGTGAACTACAGTCACAGACTGGTCCCCTCACTTACTGCTAGCCTACAGTGAACTACAGTCACAGACTGGTCCCCTACTTACTGCTAGCCTACAGTGAACTACAGTCACATACTGGTCCCCTACTTACTGCTAGCCTACAGTGAACTACAGTCACAGACTGGTCCCCTACTTACTGCTAGCCTACAGTAAACTACAGTCACAGACTGGTCCCCTACTTACTGCTAGCCTACAGTGAACTACAGTCACAGACTGGTCCCCTACTTACTGCTAGCCTACAGTAAACTACAGTCAGACTGGTTCCCCTCACTTACTGCTAGCCTACAGTGAACTACAGTCACAGACTGGTCCCCTACTTACTGCTAGCCTACAGTAAACTACAGTCAGACTGGTCCCCTCACTTACTGCTAGACTACAGTGAACTATAGTCACAGCCTGGTCCCCTCACTTACTGCTAGACTACAGTCACAGACTGCTCCCCTACTTACTGCTAGCCTACAGTAAACTACAGTCACAGACTGGTCCCCTACTACTGTTAGCCTACAGTAAACTACAGTCAGACTGGTTCCCCTCACTTACTGCTAGCCTACAGTGAACTACAGTCACAGACTGGTCCCCCAACTTACTGCTAGCCTACAGTAAACTACAGTCAGACTGGTCCCCTCACTTACTGCTAGCCTACAGTAAACTACAGTCAGACTGGTCCCCACACTTACTGCTAGCCTACAGTAAACTACAGTCACAGACTGGTCCCCTCACTTACTGCTAGCCTACAGTAAACTACAGTCAGACTGGTCCCCTCACTTACTGCTAGCCTACAGTAAACTACAGTCAGACTGGTCCCCTCACTTACTGCTAGCCTACAGTAAACTACAGTCACAGACTGGTCCCCTCACTTACTGCTAGACTACAGTGAACTACAGTCATAGACTGGTCCCCTCACTTACTGCTAGCCTACAGTAAACGACAGTCAGACTGGTCCCCTCACTTACTGCTAGCCTACAGTAAACTACAGTCAGACTGGTCCCCTCACTTACTGCTAGCCTACAGTAAACTACAGTCAGACTGGTCCCCTCACTTACTGCTAGACTACAGTCACAGACTGGTCCCGTCACTTACTGCTAGCCTACAGTCAGACGGGTCCCCTCACTTACTGCTAGCCTACAGTAAACTACAGTCACAGACTGGTCCCCTACTACAGTTAGCCTACAGTAAACTACAGTCAGACTGGTCCCCTCACTTACTGCTAGCCTACAGTAAACTACAGTCAGACTGGTCCCCCTCACTTACTGCTAGCCTACAGTCACAGACTGGTCCCGTCACTTACTGCTAGCCTACAGTAAACTACAGTCAGACTGGTCCCCTACTTACTGCTAGTCTACAGTAAACTGCAGTCACAGACTGGTCCCCTACTACTGTTAGCCCACAGTAAACTACAGTCACAGACTGGACCCCTCACTTACTGCTAGCCTACAGTAAACTACAGTCACAGACTGGTCCCCTACTTACTGCTAGCAGTGCACACAGTATAGTATACATGCTGTTCTCAAGCTATAGGCTTTAAAGAGATTAGGTGCATCCTAACTATACTATCAAGCACGGTTAATTAAGCAGTCCCGAGAACGTGTGGTATATGGCCAATATACCATGGCTAAGGGCTGTTCTGGATACAGCACTATATTGACCATATACCACAAACTCCCGAGGTGCCTTACTGCTGTTATAAACTGGTTACCAACGTAATTAGAAAAGTTTGCGGTCATACACACATCCTTTAAAACATAGGTGCTGGGCTAATAAAGACTACTAGTAAAGAACTATTGGGAGTTTTAACAGTGTGACGGCCTCCTTTTTCTTTACTACCAACGTAATTAGAAGAGTAAAAAGTAATTTTTTGTCAAACCCGTGGTCTTTCATAACATGTCTTTCAGCCAATCAGCATTCAGGACTCAAACCACCTGGTTTATAATACAGTATACAGCGCCATATATGCAAAACTAAAATACCATTATCTACCCAGGAGAAAGAAAAGATTACATTAACTCAGGTTATGACATTTCTGAACGGAACACCTCATACGTTATTATCTATTTACCAGGAGCACTGCAGCACAGCACAGAACACTACTGTTTTTTTTGTTTCATCCAGGAATACCCAGATTACATTCATTCCAACTGTTAATATCCCTGTGATGAATGACCTGCATTGCCCAGAGCAGCCTCAGCCCTTACGGGCCCGCAGCAATGCTAACAAACAAACACTAGCAAACATAGATAAATGGTTCACAACCACAGAGATTTCAATACATTTGCATAAATAGTGACATTCTCATTTGGAAGATTTGAATTGCAAATGTGGTTGGTCTGTCTGAGAAGAACAGTTACAGAGAGAGGCTGAACGTCCAGGCTAGGTGGTGCTAAGGGGGCTGTAGGGCTATGCGTACCGAGCCCAGGGCACTCAGTTACAGAGAGAGGCTGAACGTCCAGGCTAGGTGGTGCTAAGGGGGCTGTAGGGCTATGCGTACCGAGCCCAGGGCACTCAGTTACAGAGAGAGGCTGAACGTCCAGGCTAGGTGGTGCTAAGGGGGCTGTAGGGCTATGCGTACCGAGCCCAGGGCACTCAGTTACAGAGAGAGGCTGAACGTCCAGGCTAGGTGGTGCTAAGGGGGCTGTAGGGCTATGCGTACCGAGCCCAGGGTACTCAGTTACAGAGAGAGGCTGAACGTCTAGGCTAGGTGGTGCTAAAGGGGCTGTAGGGCTATGCGTACCGAGCCCAGGGCACTCAGTTACAGAGAGAGGCTGAACGTCCAGGCTAGGTGGTGCTAAGGGGGCTGTAGGGCTATGCGTACCAAGCCCAGGGCACTCAGTTACAGAGAGAGGCTGAACGTCCAGGCTAGGTGGTGCTAAGGGGGCTGTAGGGCTATGCGTACCGAGCCCAGGGCACTCAGTTACAGAGAGAGGCTGAACGTCCAGGCTAGGTGGTGCTAAGGGGGCTGTAGGGCTATGCGTACCGAGCCCAGGGCACTCACCGGTGGGGGAGTCACCCAGCAGACCCTTTCCCAGGGCCATGGGGGCTGGAGGCCTGAGACCAAGGACTTTCTGTAGAAGTAGACGAGAGGGGTCACCCAACAGACTAGATACCTATGGGGGGGAAGAAAGAGAGGAGGAAGAGGAGAGGAAATACAAAGAGAGAGGGAGAGGGGAGGAGAAAAATAGGTGAATGATAGTGAGAGGAGAGGCAAAAGGTGATAAATTGAGAGTGAAGAGAGCATGAGAGAAAGGGATTGTGGGAGGAGAGAAGTAGAGGAAAAGCTAAGAAAAGGGTTGTCAGACTAATGCAGAAATGGAAAATGATCTCACAACTCAACTTAGCGTGTCTCCACTCCACATACACTGAGAGCAGTACTACATGTACAGTAGGATAGATGGAGCTAACAGAGCGCACACATACACACACTATCTCTCTTCTCTCTCTCAAGTCTGCCCTTTTAAAATTACATAAAATACGCAGACACCCAGAGTAATGTAATACATTTTTATATTGCTATACCTCACATGACCATTCGGGTAATAAAGAGAACAGAAGTTTCAATATTGTGAGAATAATTTTTTACTCCTATAATTTCTGCACAGAACCCATTAGCTGTGCAGAGTAGAGGTTTCCTAATGTTCTTACATTTCATTAGGAATGAGTGACAGAAGCAGCCAACCGAAAACCCAACACACACAGGCTCAAGCACACACACATTACTATCCTTGTGGGGATCAAACAATTGACTCCCATTCAAAATCCTATTTTCCCGAACCCCTAACCCCAATCTTAACTCTTATTAATCCTAACCCTAACTGAAATTCTAACCCCAACTCTAAACCTAGCCCTTAAGCCTAAAAAAGCATCTTTCCTTGTGGGACGCACACACACACACACGTTGGCATGCCTCACATTGCTCATGTGCTTGTCTTTGATGTGCAGGAGCTGCTGCTGGGCCAGCTGCATGTGCAATAGATTCTGAAGCACCAGACCGTTCCCCAACATGGAACTCTGGGAAAGACACAGTACACACATATTTAGAACACGCTGTAACAGGACACACAGATTTAGAACACGCTATAACAGGACACAGACATTTAGAACACGCTGTAACAGTACACACATATTTAAAACACGCTATAACAGGACACAGACATTTAGAACATGCTGTAACAGGACACACATTTAAAACACGCTATAACAGGACACAGACATTTAGAACACGCTGTAGCAGTACACAGACATTTAGAACACGCTGTAACAGGACACAGACATTTAGAACACGCTGTAACAGGACACAGACATTTAGAACATGCTGTAGCAGTACACACATTTAGAACACGCTGTAGCAGTACACACAGATTTAGAAGACGCTATAACAGGACACAGACATTTAGAACACGCTGTAACAGTACACACATATTTAAAACACGCTATAACAGGACACAGACATTTAGAACATGCTGTAACAGGACACACATATTTAAAACACGCTATAACAGGACACAGACATTTAGAACACGCTGTAGCAGTACACAGACATTTAGAACACGCTGTAACAGGACACAGACATTTAGAACACGCTGTAACAGGACACAGACATTTAGAACACGCTGTAGCAGTACACACATTTAGAACACGCTGTAGCAGTACACACATTTAGAACACGCTGTAGCAGTACACACATTTAGAACACGCTGTAACAGGACACAGACATTTAGAACACGCTGTAACAGTACACAGACATTTAGAACACGCTGTAGCAGTACACACATTTAGAACACGCTGTAACAGTACACAGACATTTAGAACACGCTGTAACAGGACACAGACATTTAGAACACGCTGTAACAGGACACAGACATTTAGAACATGCTGTAGCAGTACACACATTTAGAACACGCTGTAGCAGTACACACATTTAGAACACGCTGTAGCAGTACACACATTTAGAACACGCTGTAACAGGACACAGACATTTAGAACACGCTGTAACAGTACACAGACATTTAGAACACGCTGTAGCAGTACACACATTTAGAACACGCTGTAGCAGTACACACATTTAGAACACGCTGTAGCAGTACACACATTTAGAACACGCTGTAGCAGTACACACATTTAGAACACGCTGTAGCAGTACACACATTTAGAACACGCTGTAGCAGTACACACATTTAGAACACGCTGTAGCAGTACACAGACATTTAGAACACGCTGTAGCAGTACACACATTTAGAACACGCTGTAGCAGTACAGACACATTTAGAACACACTGTAGCAGTACACAGACATTTAGAACACGCTGTAGCAGTACACAGACATTTAGAACACGCTGTAGCAGTACACAGACATTTAAAACACGCTGTAGCAGTACACAGACATTTAGAACACGCTGTAGCAGTACACACACATTTAGAACACGCTGTAGCAGTACACAGACATTTAGAACACGCTGTAGCAGTACAGACACATTTAGAACACACTGTAACAGTACACACATTTAGAACACGCTGTAGCAGTACACACACATTTAGAACACGCTGTAGCAGTACACACATTTAGAACACGCTGTAGCAGTACACACATTTAGAACACGCTGTAGCAGTACACACATTTAGAACACGCTGTAACAGGACACAGACATTTAGAACACGCTGTAGCAGTACACAGACATTTAGAACATGCTGTAACAGTACACAGACATTTAGAACACGCTGTAGCAGTACACACATTTAGAACACGCTGTAACAGTACACAGACATTTAGAACACGCTGTAACAGTACACAGACATTTAGAACACGCTGTAACAGTACACAGACATTTAGAACACGCTGTAGCAGTACACACATTTAGAACACGCTGTAGCAGTACACACACATTTAGAACACGCTGTAGCAGTACACACATTTAGAACATGCTGTAGCAGTACACACATTTAGAACACGCTGTAGCAGTACACACATTTAGAACATGCTGTAGCAGTACACACATTTAGAACACGCTGTAGCAGTACACACACATTTAGAACACGCTGTAGCAGTACACACATTTAGAACACGCTGTAGCAGTACACACATTTAGAACACGCTGTAGCAGTACACACATTTAGAACACGCTGTAGCAGTACACACATTTAGAACACGCTGTAACAGTACACAGACATTTAGAACACGCTGTAACAGGACACAGACATTTAGAACACGCTGTAGCAGTACACACATTTAGAACACGCTGTAGCAGTACACACATTTAGAACACGCTGTAGCAGTACACAGACATTTAGAACACGCTGTAGCAGTACACAGACATTTAGAACACGCTGTAGCAGTACACAGACATTTAGAACACGCTGCAACAGTACACACATTTAGAACACGCTGTAGCAGTACACACATTTAGAAACACACTGTAGCAGTACACACATTTACGTAACACGCTGTAGCAGTACACACATTTAGAACACGCTGTAGCAGTACACACATTAGAACACGCTGTAGCAGTACACACATTTAGAACACGCTGTAGCAGTACACACATTTAGAACACGCTGTAGCAGTACACACATTTAGAACACGCTGTAGCAGTACACACATTTAGAACACGCTGTAGCAGTACACACATTTAGAACACGCTGTAGCAGTACACACATTTAGAACACGCTGTAGCAGTACACACATTTAGAACACGCTGTAGCAGTACACACATTTAGAACACGCTGTAGCAGTACACACATTTAGAACACGCTGTAGCAGTACACACATTTAGAACACGCTGTAGCAGTACACACATTTAGAACACGCTGTAGCAGTACACATTTAGAACACGCTGTAGCAGTACACAGACATTTAGAACACGCTGTAGCAGTACACACATTTAGAACACGCTGTAGCAGTACACACATTTAGAACACGCTGTAGCAGTACACACATTTAGAACACGCTGTAGCAGTACACACATTTAGAACACGCTGTAGCAGTACACAGACATTTAGAACACGCTGTAGCAGTACACACATTTAGAACACGCTGTAGCAGTACACACATTTAGAACACGCTGTAGCAGTACACACATTTAGAACACGCTGTAGCAGTACACACATTTAGAACACGCTGTAGCAGTACACAGACATTTAGAACACGCTGTAACAGGACACAGACATTTAGAACACGCTGTAGCAGTACACAGACATTTAGAACACGCTGTAGCAGTACACATATTTAGAACACGCTGTAGCAGTACACACATTTAGAACACGCTGTAACAGGACACAGACATTTAGAACACGCTGTAGCAGTACACACATTTAGAACACGCTGTAGCAGTACACAGACATTTAGAACACGCTGTAGCAGTACACACATTTAGAACACGCTGTAGCAGTACACACATTTAGAACACGCTATAACAGTACACAGACATTTAGAACACGCTGTAACAGGACACAGACATTTAGAACACGCTGTAGCAGTACACAGACATTTAGAACACGCTGTAGCAGTACACACATTTAGAACACGCGGTAGCAGTACACAGACATTTAGAACACGCTGTAGCAGTACACAGACATTTAGAACACGCTGTAGCAGTACACAGACATTTAGAACACGCTGTAGCAGTACACAGACATTTAGAACACGCTGTAGCAGTACACACATTTAAAACACGCTGCAACAGGACACAGACATTTAGAACACGCTGTAGCAGTACACACACATTTAGAACACGCTGTAGCAGTACACACATTTAGAACACGCTGTAGCAGTACACACATTTAGAACACGCTGTAACAGTACACAGACATTTAGAACACGCTGTAGCAGTACACAGACATTTAGAACACGCTGTAGCAGTACACACATTTAGAACACGCTGTAGCAGTACACACATTTAGAACACGCTGTAGCAGTACACAGACATTTAGAACACGCTGCAACAGGACACAGACATTTAGAACACGCTGTAGCAGTACACACATTTAGAACACGCTGCAACAGGACACAGACATTTAGAACACGCTGTAGCAGTACAGACATTTAGAACACGCTGCAACAGTACACACATTTAGAACACGCTGTAGCAGTACACACATTTAGAACACGCTGCAACAGGACACAGACATTTAGAACACGCTGTAGCAGTACACACATTTAGAACACGCTGTGACAGTACACAGACATTTAGAACACGCTGTAACAGTACACAGACATTTAGAACACGCTGTAACAGGACACACACATTTAGAACACGCTGTAACAGGACACACACATTTAGAACACGCTGTAGCAGTACACACATTTAGAACACGCTGTAGCAGTACACAGACATTTAGAACACGCTGTAGCAGTACACACATTTAGAACACGCTGTAGCAGTACACACATTTAGAACACGCTGTAATAGTACACACATTTAGAACACGCTGTAGCAGTACACACATTTAGAACACGCTGTAACAGGACACAGACATTTAGAACACGCTGTAGCAGTACACACATTTAGAACACGCTGTAGCAGTACACACATTTAGAACACGCTGTAGCAGTACACACATTTAGAACACGCTGTAGCAGTACACACATTTAGAACACGCTGTAGCAGTACACACATTTAGAACACGCTGTAGCAGTACACACATTTAGAACACGCTGTAGCAGTACACACATTTAGAACACGCTGTAGCAGTACACACATTTAGAACACGCTGTAGCAGTACACACATTTAGAACACGCTGTAGCAGTACACACATTTAGAACACGCTGTAGCAGTACACACATTTAGAACATGCTGTAACAGTACACACATTTAGAACACGCTGTAACAGGACACACATTTAGAACACACTGTAATAGTACACATATTTAGAACACGCTGTAGCAGTACACACATTTAGAACACACTGTAATAGTACACATATTTAGAACACACTGTAATAGTACACATATTTAGAACACACTGTAATAGTACACATATTTAGAACACACTGTAATAGTACACATATTTAGAACACACTGTAATAGTACACATATTTAGAACACACTGTAGCAGTACACATATTTAGAACACACTGTAATAGTACACATATTTAGAACACACTGTAATAGTACACATATTTAGAACACACTGTAATAGTACACATATTTAGAACACACTGTAATAGTACACATATTTAGAACACACTGTAATAGTACACATATTTAGAACACACTGTAATAGTACACATATTTAGAACACACTGTAATAGTACACATATTTAGAACACACTGTAATAGTACACATATTTAGAACACACTGTAATAGTACACATATTTAGAACACACTGTAATAGTACACATATTTAGAACATCCTGCAACACACGTCATCAAACAGATACACACACACTCATCTCTCCATTCCCTGTGAACCAGTCCTGTACACACACTCCCACACACACACTCTCACACACTGCACAGTATTCTTACCTGCTGTACCTTCCCCAGTTGGAACAGGGCTGCTGTGAGGGGGGGTCTGAGGAATGGAGACAGGCTAGGAGGCCGCCCAAACTTCCCTGGAGACAGAGAGAGAGGGAGGAAGCAGGCATGGTCAGTGTATTGTATAACAGGGGTATCAAACTTGACTGAGACACAGTGACAAGGGAAAGGCATACTGTGGTGTCCTCACAGACCAACCAACCAAGGTGCATGAATGAATGAACAAATGGAATGTGGGAAAAATATTCAGCCACTCTTAGGAGACAATGGAAGTAAGTTAGATAGATCGAAAATACCTCTTTACTATGTGTTGGCATTTAGACTTCCCCAGGCTGTATGCGACAGAGCATAGCACACAGCAGCCAGATAATAATCTCAGTAATAGCTCCAGACATCCACAACCTACTCATAATAAATGTATGCGTCAAAGCTAATGGTAGCTTCCTCCAGAATAGGTAGAAAGTTTAACATTTAATCAGGGGCTAATTTTAGACTTAGTCTAATTGTGCATGCTCCTCTTTTAAGAGCCAGCCCTCAGCCTTCACTCCTTCCTGCCTGCCTGCCCTCCTCTGTTCTGATGTAGTCTGAGAACAAGTTCATTATAATAAATGATTAAGCATTCATCAAAAAGCAACGTGCTTAGAATTGATAAGACAGGATACGCTAATCGAAAGCCATTTCTATCATTCTAGGGGCACAGAGAGGATGAGACGGATAAAAATGAAACAATCTGTACAACCCAATAAACGTTAGAAAGTAAGTTGTTTCTCTATTTAATTTACAGTAGTCCTGTAAATAAGGGAGTCCAGTCTGTGTGTGTGTGTCTGACCTCCTCGTTTGCCAGTGTGGTAAGGCCTCATGAGGACCTGTAGGGCTGCTGGGTTGGTCATGCTGTTCAGCAGCTGGGCCAAGTTGGGCTCCGGCAGTAAGCCCTTCTTATTACTCAACATCTGCAATACACACACACACAAACAAAAGGGAAAGATTAGCATAGCTTGCTATATACAGTATATACATTACCAGTCAAAAGTTTTAGAACAAATCAAATCCAATTTTATTAGTCATATGCCCCGAAAACAACAGGTGTAGTAGACGTTATAGTGAAATATTTATGGTCACCTATTTTATATTTGAGATTCTTCAAGTAGCCACCATTTGCCTTAATGACAGCTTTGCACACTCTTGGCATTCTCTCAACAAGCTTCATGAGGTGGTCACCTGGAATGCATTTCAATTAACAGGTGTGCCTTGTTAAAAGTACATTTGTGGAATTTCTTTAATAATGTGTTTACTGAGCCAATCAGTTGTGTTGTGACAAGGGAGGGTATACAGAAGATATACAGCCCTATTTGGTAAAAGACCAAGGCCATTTTATGGCAAAAAGAGCTCAAATAAGCAGAGAAACGACAATCCATCATTACTTTAAGACATGAAGGTCAGTCAATCCGGATAATGTCATGACTTTCTTCAAGTGCAGTCACAAAAACCATCAAGCGCTATGATGGAACTGACTCTCATGAGGACCGCCACAGGAAAGGAAGACCCAGAGTTACCTCTGCCGCAGAGGATAAGTTCATTAGAGTTACCAGACTCAGAAATTTCAGCCAAATAAATGCTTCACAGAGTTCAAGTAACAGACGCATCTCAACATCAACTGTTCAGAGGAGACTGTGTGAATCAGTCCTTCTTGGTCGAATTTCTGCAAAGAAACCACAACTAAAGTACACCAATCAGAATAAGAGACTTGCTTGGGTCAAGAAACACCAGCAATGGACATTAGACCGGTGGAAATTTGTCCTTTGCTCTGGCGTCCAAATGTTTTATTTTTGGTTCCAACAGCCTTGTCTTTGTGAGACATGGTGAGGGTGAATAGATGATCTCCGCATGTGTATTTCCCACCATAAAGCATGGAGGAGAAGCTATTATTGTCACGTTGGTATAAATGGATCGGGAGATAGGCGCAGGAATGCGTAATAGGGATTTTTTATTTACCCAAATTACAGCGTGCCGTGTAAAGGCATGGAGACGAAGACCAAACAAACACGTACACAAAACACAGGGTTGAGACCCAAACAAAAGAGCGAGGAGTACCTCGAATAAATACAAGCGCACAATAATACCACACGAGACGAGACCGTAGTCATCTGCGCAATACAAGCGACATGAAAGCCAAAACTACACAGTACAGGAACTCACACGATAATCGACAGCCCAATGGAAACCAAAGGGCACATTTATACAATTACAATCACTGAAATGGGGACCAGGTGTGCGTAATGGCACAGCTCCAGTGGGATCCATGACAATTATGGTGTGGGGGTGCTTTGCTGGTTACACTGTCTGTGATTTATTTAGAATTCAAGGCACACTTAACCAGCATGGCTACCACGGCAACCTCCAGGCTGTGTAAGGGCTATTTGACCAAGAAGGAGAGTGATGGAGTGCTGCATCAGATGACCTGGCATCCACAATCCCCAAACCTCAACAAAATTGAGATGGTTTGGGATGAATTGGACTGCAGAGTGAAGGAAAAGCAGCCAACAAGTGCTCAGCATATGTGGGAACTCCTTCAAGACTGTTGGAAAAGGATTCCTCATGAAGCTGTTTGAGAGAATGACAAGAGTGTGCAAAGCTGTCATGAAGGCAAAGAGTGGCTACTTTGAAGAATCTGAAAAACAAAATATATTTTGATTTGTTCAACACTTTTTTGGTTACTACATGATTCCATGTGTGTTATTTCATAGTTTTGATGTCGTCACTATTATTCTACAATGTAAAAAATAAAATAAAAACCTTGAATGAGTAGGTGTTCTACAACTTTTGACCGGTAGTGTATATACACTGAGTGTATAAAACATTAAGAACACCTGCTCTTTCCATAACATAGACTGACCAGATGATTCCAGGTGAAAGCTATGATCCCTTATTGATGTCACTTGTTAAATGCACTTCAATCAGTGTAGATGAAGGGAGGAGACAGGTTAAAGAAGGATTTTTAAGCCCTGAGACAATTGAGATTGTGTACGTGTGCCTTTCAGAGGGTGAATGGGAAAGACACAAGATTTAAGTGCCTTTGAATGGGGTATGGTAGTTGATGGCAGGCACACCGGTTTGTGTCAAGAACTGTAAAGTTGCTGGGATTGTCATGCTCAACAGTTTCCCATGTGTACCATTAATGGTCCACCACCCAAAGGATATCCAGCGAACTTGACACAACTGTGGGAAGCATTGGAGTCAACATGGCCCAGCATCCCAGTGGAACGCTTTCAACACCTTGTGGAGTCCATGCCTCGATGGGCACACATTTGTTTACATCCCTGTTAGTGAGCATTTCTCCTTTGCCGAGATAATCCATCCACCTGACAGGTGTGGCATATAGAAGCTGATTAAACAGCACAATCATTACACAGGTGTCCCTTGTGCTGGGGACCATAAATGGCCAATCTAAAACGTGTAGTTTTGTCACAATAAACAAAGCCACAGATGTCTCAAGTTTTGAGGGAGCGTGCAACTGGCATGCTGACTGCAGGAATGTCCACAGAGCTGTTGCCTTTCTCTACCATAAGCCCCCTCCAACATCATTTTAGAGAATTTGGCAGTACGTCCAACCAGCCTCACAACTGTATACCATGTGTAACCACGCAAGCCCAGGACCTTCTCGTCCGGCTTCTTCACCTGCTCGATCGTCTGAGACCAGCCATCCGGACAGCTGATGAAACTGTGGGCTTGCACATCCAAAGAATTTCTGCACAAACTGTCAGAAAGCTTCTCAGTAAGCTCATCTGCATGCTCGTCGTCCTCACAAAGGTCTTGACCTGATTGTAGTTTGGTGTCGAAACCGACTTCAGTGGGCAAATTGTCACCTGCATACTCACCAGACATATCACCCATTGAGCATGTTTGGGATGCTCTGGATCGACGTGTATGACAGCGTGTTCCAGTTCCCTCCAATATCCAGAAAATTTGCATAGCAATTGAATAGGAGTGGGTCAACATTCCACAGGCCACAATCAACAGCCTGATCAACTCTATGCGAAGGAGATGTGTCACCCTGCATGAGGCAAATTGTGGTCACACCTGATACTGACTGGTTTTCTGATCCACACCCCAACTTTTTTTTAAAGGCATTTGTGACCAACAGATCTGTATTCCCAGTCATGTGAAATACATAGATTAGGGACTAATGAAATTATTTCAATTGACTGATTTTCTTATATGAACTGTAAATCTTTGAAATTGTTGCATGTTTCATTTCTATTTTTGCTCAGTGTGTAAGTGCTATCACCAGCAAGGTTGAGCTTCTCATCCCAGAGCCACATACACAGGCTCACAGAGTAGACATTCACCATAGCAATAAACAGATTATATTTCCCCTAGCCTTGAGCCATGTTCAGCTGAGTGAGTAGTGTGTATTACTGCCTCTGATTGAGAGTGTGTGTGTGTTTTAGCCTGTCAGTGAGAGTGTATATTATAGAGTCTGTTAGTTGGGTATTGAGCGAGGTACAGTGTGATCTGTCACTGATCGCATCTTTCATAGAGAGGAGTGGAATTCTCTCTCTCTTTCTATATATAAATTATATATATCTCTCTCCCTCTCTTTATATTTCTCAATCTCTCTTTCTCTCTCTGTCTCATTCTCACTCTCTCTTTCTCCCTCTGTCTCATTCTCACTCTCTCTTTCTCCCTCTCTCTTTATATTTCTCATTCTCCCTCTCTATTTCTCTCTCTGTCTCATTCTCCCTCTCTATTTCTCTCTGTCTCATTCTCTCTTTCTCTCTCTGTCTCATTCTCACTCTCTCTTTCTCTCTCTGTCTCATTCTCACTCTCTCTTTCTCTCTCTGTCTCATTCTCTCTTTCTCTCTCTGTCTCATTCTCCCTCTCTATTTCTCTCTGTCTCATTCTCCCTCTCTATTTCTCTCTCTGTCTCATTCTCTCTCTCTCTCTCTGTCTCATTCTCACTCTCTCTTTCTCTCTCTGTCTCATTCTCCCTCTCTATTTCTCTCTCTGTCTCATTCTCACTCTCTCTTTCTCTCTCGGTCTCATTCTCACTCTCTCTTTCTCTCTCGGTCTCATTCTCACTCTCTCTTTCTCTCTCGGTCTCATTCTCACTCTCTCTGTCTCATTCTCCCTCTATTTCTCTCTCTGTCTCATTCTCACTCTCTCTTTCTCTCTCTTTCTCATTCTCACTCTCTCTTTGTCTCATTCTCCCTCTCTATCTCTCTGTCTCATTCTCACTCTCTCTCTCATTCTCCCTCTCTATTTCTCTCTCTGTCTCATTCTCACTCTCTATTTCTCTCTCTCTCTCATTCTCACTCTATATTTCTCTCTCTTTCTCCCTCTCTCTTTATATTTCTCTCTCTCCCTCTCTGTCTCATTCTCCTCTCTATATTTATCTCTCTGTCTCCCTCTCTCCCCCTCTATATTTCTCTCTCTCCCTCTCTATATGCAGATGTGCTCAAATTTGTTGGTATCCTTACAGCTCATTGAAATAATGCTCCATTCCTCCTGAAAAGTGATGAAATTAAAAGCTATTTTATCATGTATACCAGCATGCATTTGGTATGTCATAGAATAAAGCAAAGAAGCTGTGAAAAGAGAGGAATTATCGCTTATTCTACAAAGATATTCTAAAATGGCCTGGATATATTTGTTGGTACCCCTTAGAAAATATAATAAATAATTGGATTATAGTGATATTTCAAACTAATTTGTTTCTTTAATTAGTATCACGTCTCCAATCTTGTAATCAGTCATTCCGCCTATTTAAATGGAGAAAAGTAGTCACTGAGCTGTTTGGTATCATTGTGGTCACCATACTGAACATGGACCAGAGTAAAGTAGTCACTGTGCTGTTTGGTATCATTGTGGTCACCATACTGAACATGGACCAGAGTAAAGTAGTCACTGTGCTGTTTGGTATCATTGTGGTCACCACACTGAACATGGACCAGAGTAAAGTAGTCACTGAGCTGTTTGGTATCATTGTGGTCACCATACTGAACATGGACCAGAGTAAAGTAGTCACTGTGCTGTTTGGTATCATTGTGGTCACCATACTGAACATGGACCAGAGTAAAGTAGTCACTGTGCTGTTTGGTATCATTGTGTGCATCACACTGAACATGGACCAGAGTAAAGTAGTCACTGTGCTGTTTGGTATCATTGTGGTCACCACACTGAACATGGACCAGAGTAAAGTAGTCTCTGTGCTGTTTGGTATCATTGTGGTCACCACACTGAACATGGACCAGAGTAAAGTAGTCACTGTGCTGTTTGGTATCATTGTGTGCACCACACTGAACATGGACCAGAGTAAAGTAGTCTCTGTGCTGTTTGGTATCATTGTGGTCACCACACTGAACATGGACCAGAGTAAAGTAGTCACTGTGCTGTTTGGTATCATTGTGGTCATCACACTGAACATGGACCAGAGTAAAGTAGTCACTGTGCTGTTTGGTATCATTGTGTGCACCACACTGAACATGGACCAGAGTAAAGTAGTCTCTGTGCTGTTTGGTATCATTGTGGTCACCACACTGAACATGGACCAGAGTAAAGTAGTCACTGTGCTGTTTGGTATCATTGTGGTCACCACACTGAACATGGACCAGAGTAAAGTAGTCACTGTGCTGTTTGGTATCATTGTGGTCACCACACTGAACATGGACCAGAGTAAAGTAGTCTCTGTGCTGTTTGGTATCATTGTGGTCACCACACTGAACATGGACCAGAGAAAGCAAAGGAGAGATTTGTCTGAGGAAGAAAAAGAAAATAACAGACAAGCATGGTAATGGTCAAGGCTACAAGACCACCTCCAAGCAGCTTGATGTTCCTGTGACAACAGTTGCAAATATTATTAAGAAGTTTAAGGTCCATCGAACTCTAGCCAACCTTCCTGGGCGCGGCCGCAAGAGGAAAATCGACCCCAGCTTGAACAGAAGGATAGTGTGAATTGTAGAAAAAGAACCAAGGATAACTCCCAAAGAGATACAAGCTGAACTCCAAGGTGAAGGTACGTTAGTTTCTGATCGCACCATACATCGCTTTTTGAGCGACAGTGGGCTCCATGGAAGAAGACCCAGGAGGACTCCACTTTTGAAAGAAAAACATAAAAAAGCCAGACTGGAATTTGCTAAAATGCACATTGACAAGCCACAATCGTCTGGGAGAATGTCATTTGGACAGATGAGTCAAAACTGGAGCTTTTTGGCAAGTCACATCGTCTCTATGTTCACAGAGGTAAAAATGAAGCTTTCAAAGAAAAGAACACCGTACCTACAGTGAAACATGGAGGTTTGGTTCTGTTTTGGGGCTGCTCTGCTGTGCCAAATACATTTAAACTCAGTTTTTTACCAATTTTGACATTTAATCCTAGTAAAAATGTCCTGTCTTAGGTCAGTTAGGATCACCACTTTATTTTAAGAATGTGAAATGGCAGAATAATAGTAGAGTGATTTATTTCAGCTTTTATTGTTACGTGTAGAGAACACAGGGAACCCAAGAACGGACTCAGATGCGGAAGAAGGGATGAATGAACCAAAATGTTTATTGTACACAGAGAGATATGGAGTGCAGAACTGGGGTAGCTCAGATGAGTTGCAGAAAACGCCGAAGTTGTAGTTGACTGAGTGAACAGGGTAAACAGGTCCTGAGGGGAATCCAAGGTGGTGGTGGTGAGTGAAGTCCAGAGCAAGGTGGTTAGGTGGTGAGATGTGGTACAGGAGCCAGAGACAGAGCGGTAACTGCAACGAGAGGACAAAACGGTGTAAAGCAGGAAAACAAGCACAGCAGGGCAACAGGATCTTGAGAACTGACATAAGGCTAGGATAACGACTGACTGAGCAGAGTTTACGATCTGGCAGAGTGGAGGTGGCAGGAATGAGTATATGTAGAGGTCTTGATTAGTGGACAATTTGCAGCTGGTAGGGATCTGCTCTGACTCCAGCACACCTGTCTCCAACCACACAATCACATCAAGAGAGAGAGAGAGAATACAGGGGGAGAACTGCAGGTCAGGATGACACTGAATGAACACCAGAGGGCGTAGTGGGAGCAGATGTGACTATGTGACTATGGACACCACCTGGCGCACGATCCAGCTTGTCTGGGTGCGAGGTGTAAAAATTATGTAAGAGGGAGGGATCCAGAATGTGATGACGGGGCACCCAGCTATACTCCTGAGGCCCGTATCCTTCCCAGTCCACCAGATACTGTCAACCATGGCCCCAATGGCGCACTTCCAAAAGCCGCCCGACCGTATAGGCAGGATGGTCGTCGGTGAGACGAGGGGGGGGGGAGCTTCAGGAGAGGACAAGGAACTGGAGCAGACTGGTTTGATCAATGATACATGGAAGGTGGGGTGAATTTTGAGAGAGTCAGGGAGGTTTAGATGAACAGCAGAGGGGTTTATGACACGATCAATCTCGAAGGGGCCAATGAATCGGGGAGCTAGTTTTTCAAAACCACTTTCAGAGGCAAGTCCTTTGAAGAAAGCCATGGAGTGTAAACTGGAGCTGCAGCACGATGACGGTTAGCCTTGGATTGGGTCCTGGCGGAGGCACGAAGAAGGGCAGCCCGGGCTCTTCTCCAGGTGCGATGACAACGGCGCATGTGTTCCTGGACTGAGGGCACCGCTACTTCACCGCTACTCTTGGGCAGGGAACAAGAGAAGTTGGCAACCCAGAGCACACTCAAAGGGAGACATACCTAATGAGGCGTTGATGAGGGTGTTGTGGGCGTATTCCACCCTTGGGCAGCTGGGCACTCCAGGAGGAAGGGTTAGCTGAAGTAACACAGAGATTAGCAGTTTCCAACTCAAAAAAGCTCACGTTTGAGTTCCTTGCTCAGAACATATGAAAGTTGGTGGTTCCTTTTAACATGAGACTTCAATATTCCAAGGTAAGAGGTTTTAGGTTGTAGTTAATATAACATTTATAGGACTATTTCTCTCTATACCATTTGTATTTCATATAACTTTGACTATTGGATGTTCTTATAGGCACTATAGTATTGCCAGTGTAACAGTATAGCTTCCGTCCCTCTCCCTGCCCCTACCTGGGCTCGAACTAGGAACACATCGACAACAGCCACACTCGAAGCAGCGTTACCCATTGCTCCACAAAAGCTTTGGCCCTTCAGAGCAAGGGGAATATCTACTCCAAGTCTCAGAGCGAGTGACGTTTGAAACGCTATTCGCGCACACCCAGTTACTAGCTAGCCATTTCACATCGGTTACACCAGCCATTAGGTTGATAGTCTTGAAGTCATAAACAGCGCCGTGCTTGCTGTTGGCAAAACGCACAAAAGTGCTGTTTGGATGAATGCTTACGAGCCTGCTGCTGCCTACCCTCGCTCAGTCAGACTGCTCTATCAAATCATAGACTTAATTATAACATAATAACACACAGAAAAACGAGCCTTTGGTCATTAATATGGTCGAATCTGGAAACTATCCTTTCGAAAACAAAACGTTTATTATTTCAGTTAAATACGGAACCGTTTGGTATTTTATCTAACGGGTGGCATCCCTAAGTCTAAATATACTTGTTACATTTGTAACGGATGTGAAACGGTTAGCGGTGGTGCGCGCTAAATAGCGGTTCAATCGGTGACGTCACTTGCTCTGAGACCTTGAAGTAGTTGTTCCCCTTGCACTGCAAGGGCCATGGCTTTTGTGGAGCGATGGGTAACGATGCTTCGTGGGTGACTGTTGTTGATGTGTGCAGAGGGTCCCTGGTTCGTGCCCGGGTATGGGCGAGGGGACGGTCTAAAGTTATACTGTTACATTGATGCTGTTGACCTGGATCACTGGTTGCTGCAGAAAAGGAGGAGGTCAAAAGGGGGGTGAGTGTAACGGATGTGAAACGGTTAGCAGTGGTGCGCGCTAAATAGCGTTTCAATCGGTGACATCACTTGCTCTGAAACCTTGAAGTAGTTGTTCCCCTTGCTCTGCAGGGGCGAGGGGACGGTCTAAAGTTATACTGTTACACATTGCACAACCTTCAATGTTATGTCATAATTACGTAAAATTCTGGCAAATTAGTACGCAATGAGCCAGGCTGCCCAAACTGTTGCATATTCCCTGACTCTGCGTGCAATGAACGCAAGAGAAATGACACAATTTCACCTGGTTAATATTGCCTGCTAACCTGGATTTCTTTTAGCTAAATATGCACGTTTAAAAATATATACTTCTGTGTATTGATTTTAAGAAAGGCATTGGTGTGTATGGTTAGGTACAGTCGTCCAACGATTGTGCTTTTTTCGTAATCATCCCCCAGCGTTGCTTTTTAAAAATCATCCCCCAGCGTTGCTTTTTAAAAATCATCCCCCAGCGTTGCATCGATTATATGCAACGCTGGACACGCTAGATAAACGAGTAATATCATCAAGCACGTGTAGTTAACTAGTGATTATGATTGATTGATTGTTTTTTATAAGATAAGTTTAATGCTAGCTAGCAACTTACCTTGGCTTCTACTGCATTCGCGTAACAGGCAGTCTCCTCGTGGAGTGCAATGAGAGGCAGGTGGTTAGAGCGTTGGACTAGTTAACTGTAAGTTTGCAAGATTGTATCCCCCGAACTGACAAGGTGAAAATCTGTCGTTCTGTCCCTGAACAAGGCAGTTAACCCACCGTTCTTAACTAACTTGCCTAGTTAAATAAAGGTATAAAAATATATATACAGTGCCTCGCGAAAGTATTTGGCCCCCTTGAACTTTGCGACCTTTTGCCACATTTCAGGCTTCAAACATAAAGATATAAAACTGTATTTTTTGGTGAAGAATCAACAACAAGTGGGACACAATCATGAAGTGGAATGACATTTATTGGATATTTCAAACTTTTTTAACAAATCCAAAACTGAAAAATTGGGCGCGCAAAATTTTTCTGCCCCCTTAAGTTAATACTTTGTAGCGCCACCTTTTGCTGCGATTACAGCTGTAAGTCACTTGGGGTATGTCTCTATCAGTTTTGCACATCGAGAGACTGACATTTTTTCCCATTCCTCCTTGCAAAACAGCTCGAGCTCAGTGAGGTTGGATGGAGAGCATTTGTGAACAGCAGTTTTCAGTTCTTTCCACAGATTCTCGATTGGATTCAGGTCTGGACTTTGACTTGGCCATTCTAACACCTGGATATGTTTATTTTTGAACCATTCCACTGTAGATTTTGCTTTATGTTTTGGATCATTGTCTTGTTGGAAGACAAATCTCCGTCCGAGTCTCGGGTCTTTTGCAGACTCCATCAGGTTTTCTTCCAGAATGGTCCTGTATTTGGCTCCATCCATCTTCCCATCAATTTTAACCATCTTCCCTGTCCCTGCTGAAGAAAAGCAGGCCCAAACCATGATGCTGCCACCACCATGTTTGACAGTGGGGATGGTGTGTTCAGGGTGATGAGCTGTGTTGCTTTTACGCCAAACATAACGTTTTGCATTGTTGCCAAAAAGTTCCATTTTGGTTTCATCTGACCAGAGCCTTCTTCCACATGTTTGGTGTGTCTCCCAGGTGGCTTGTGGCAAACTTTAAACAACACTTTTTATGGATATCTTTAAGAAATGGCTTTCTTCTTGCCACTCTTCCATAAAGGCCAGATTTGTGCAATATACGACTGATTGTTGTCCTATGGACAGAGTCTCCCACCTCAGCTGTAGATCTCTGCAGTTCATCCAGAGTGATCATGGGCCTCTTGGCTGCATCTCTGATCAGTCTTCTCCTTGTATGAGCTGAAAGTTTAGAGGGACGGCCAGGTCTTGGTAGATTTGCAGTGGTCTGATACTCCTTCCATTTCAATATTATCGCTTGCACAGTGCTCCTTGGGATGTTTAAAGCTTGGGAAATCTTTTTGTATCCAAATCCGGCTTTAAACTTCTTCACAACAGTATCTCGGACCTGCCTGGTGTGTTCCTTGTTCTTCATGATGCTCTCTGCGCTTTTAACGGACCTCTGAGACTATCACAGTGCAGGTGCATTTATACGGAGACTTGATTATACACAGGTGGATTGTATTTATCATCATTAGTCATTTAGGTCAACATTGGATCATTCAGAGATCCTCACTGAACTTCTGGAGAGAGTTTGCTGCACTGAAAGTAAAGGGGCTGAATAATTTTGCACGCCCAATTTTTCAGTTTTTGATTTGTTAAAAAAGTTTGAAATATCCAATAAATGTCGTTCCACTTCATGATTGTGTCCCACTTGTTGTTGATTCTTCACAAAAAAATTAAGTTTTATATCTTTATGTGTGAAGCCTGAAATGTGGCAAAAGGTCACAAAGTTCAAGGGGGCCGAATACTTTCATAAGGCACTGTATATAAAAAAATTGGCGCCCAAGAATACCGATTTCCGATTGTCATGAAAACTAGAAATCGGCCTTAATTAATCGGCCATTCCGATTAATCGGTCGACCTCTAGACAAGGTATGGGAAGAGGACAAAGCAGACCAGGTGTAGTTTTGGTGGAGGTTTTATTCCAGGCACAGACTGAGCAGGCTGATATGAATTCCCGAGTGTCTCTCTCCATGGTGGGCCACCAAAATCACTGACGCAGGAAGGTGACTGTCCGGTTCATGCCAGGGTGACAGGTGAGGTGAGTAGAATGGGCCCATTGAAGAACATCGGAACGAACTGAATCTGGCACAAACAGAGCCTTACAAGGGCCGTTTCTAGGATCAGGCTGGTTCAGCTGAGCCTGATGAACACGAGATTCAATCTTCCAGGAAACAGCAGCAATGATGCAGGCTCTGAACTTTTGTTGTCTGCGGTGAACCGACGAGAGAGGGCATCAGGCTTGGTATTCTTAGATCCGGGGCGATAAGTGAGTGTGAATCTTCCAAAAAAACAATGCCCACCTGGCCTGCCGAGAGTTGAGACATTTGGCGGTCTGGATGTAGGCTAGATTTTTAGGATCCGTCCACACAATGAAGGGAAGTACTGAACCCTCTAACCAGTGACGCCACTCCTCAAGAGCCAGCTTAACAGGCAAGAGCTCCCGGTTGCCTACTTCAAAATGTCTCTCTGCAGGTGAGAGCTTGCGGGACAAGAAGGCACAAGGATGGAGCTTCTGATCCACGGGAGAACGTTGAGACAGAACAGCACCTACCCCAGTGTCGGAAGCATCCACCTCCAGGATGAACTGGAGTTCTGGGTCTGGCTGGGTAAGGATAAGAGCAGAAGTGGAGCGGTGCTTGAGTTCCCAGAACGTTGCCTCTGCCTCAGGGGACCAGTGGAATGTAGTGGAGGTTGAGGTGAGAGGAGCTGCCAAACGACTGTAGTCACGGATGAATCGTTTATAAAAATGGGCAAACCCCAGAATACGCTGTAACTGCTTCAGATTCATGGGCACAGGCCACTCTATGACTGACATTACCTTGGCTGGGTCCATTCGTAGCTGTCCGTGAGCAATAATGTAACCCAAGAAGGACACAGGGGAAACATGAAACTCATTTCTCAGCCTTGACAAATAGCTTATTCTCCAATAGCCTTTGGAGAACTTGGTGGACGTGATGCTTGTGAGCCTCAATGTCCTTCGGGAAAAAAATTATGTCATCCACATAGACAAAAACAAAACGCCCAATGACATCCCTCAGGACATCATTCACCAGGCCCTGAAAAACAGCCGGGGCGTTGGTGATGCCAAAAGGCATAACGAGGTACTCAATGTCCAAGTGGTGTGTTGAATGCCCTTTTCCACTCGCGTCCCTCTCTGACGCGGACAAGGTGGTAGGATTTTCGGAGGTCCAGTTTAGTAAATACTGTGGCACCATGGAGGGGCGAAAATGCAGAACTGATCAGTGGCAAGGGATACTTATTCATGACGGTAATACTATTCAACCCACGGAAGTCTATGTATGGCCTCGGTGACCCGTCCTTCTTCTTGACAAAGAAAAATCCAGCTCCCACCAGAAAGAAAGAAGGCCTGACCATGTCCGACAGCCAGGGAGTCCTAGATGTATGGATGGCCCAGAACCAGAGGTGAGTGAGAACAGTCGATTGATATGGAAACTGATATTTTCCTGGTGATTACCAGAGAGACGCAGGATAACAGGAACAGTTCTCTCCAAAACACAGAAGAGTAGTTTTCCATTGAGAACGTTGGCTTCAAGAGGTGAATCAAGCAAAACAGTGTCCAGGCCCAACTGCTTAACAACCACTCGGTCCAGAAAACTCTCGTTGACGCCTGAATCGATGAGAGCAGACAGAGGAAAAGCCTCACTCTGCCACACAAGGTTGGCCTTGAGTAGGGTTCTGGGAGACGATGGGCAGGCGATTTGGCTCAACAGTATATCCCCTACTACTGCCGAACCCACTCTTTTGCTGGACACAGGGTACAAGTGGAGACCAGGTGACCAACCTGGCCACAATACAGACAGCTCTTAGTATTAATACGCAGCTGCCTCTCCTCTGAAGATAGACGAGTCCCGCCGAGCTGCATGGGTTCAGGATTGGAACCTGCCTGGTGATGTGATGCAGTCGGAGAAATTGAGCAAGGCACAGAAGCAGACGTTATGGGACATGCAACTGTCATGACATTGCCCTCATTGGGTACAGCAAGCCCCATCCCCCTCTCCCTGCCTCCTACAGCTAGGCTGCTGTGGTCAGAGACATCGTAAATTCCTGGAAGAGATTGTCTCATGGACACAGTATAGAGATAGAGTGAAGTTTCATAGAGAACAAAGGAATTTCTTCCACCTCACAGAACTTGAGGTCCGAACAACATTTATGTTCCGGAGGAGGTATAAAAGATCGGTGAAGAATCCAGCTACGAACTGGTCCATTTGTTACAACTTGGTAAAACTCATCGGAGACGGTGTGGCCACATTACCATAACGCTGTTTATATAATAGCCTCAGATATGAGGTTTACATCTAATTGTTGTATAAGATGAATGAGTAAGGATGATACTGTTTGTCAAATTGGGTAATGTGATTTTGGACTGTTTAATGAAGGAAACTCCAATTCCCTTTTGAGTTGAACTAAATCAGAGGTCCGCCCATGAGCCCAGTTAGGGTCAGGCATCCTGGGACAGCCCCTTTTCTGCAATTCCAAATAAAACCCCAACTTTGAGAAATTCTCACTAGACCATGTTTTTCTCTATTACGAGAAGACAAAGGTTGCAGACCATTGCTGAATGTTTTAACCATACCACGTGGTTAAACTCTTAGACTATCGATACCGACCGAATAAGATCAAGTCTTTGATATTAATTACTAATCTGCAGCTAGGAATTCGGTATCATTGAACGCGAAGAATGACAACCACAGAAACATCCATTCTACAACAACATGAATGAATGTCGCTCTGAACTACCCGAGAGAGAGAGAGAGAGAGAGAGAGAGAGAGAGAGAGAGAGAGAGAGAGAGAGAGAGAGAGAGAGAGAGAGGATGGAAACTCTCCAACAGAAACTAACTTTTCAACAGCGATCAAGATGACCAAATATATATATTGATTGCAATTGTTCCCGAATGAGTGAGCGTTCATGTGCAAAGGATTAGCATTTCAATTGTTATAATTATCAAATCTGTAGTGACTTCTCAGTCAACCCCCACTTCCCCTTTTGTCTAACAAACCACCATGCCGGTTTAGCCCACTAGGGGCACATTCTCCTGTCATTTCTTGTAACCATTTTTACTTTGTTTGTTTGTTTATGCATTTCTGTGAATTACTTAGTTAGTATATCAATGATTTAAGACAATTGATGTATGGATGACTCATAGTGATGACTGGGTTCGTGCAGATAACCAACAATTTACGACGTTTGGAATGAGACTAACGTGAGGTAAAGTAAATAATTGATTAATTCGAAGACTAATTGATCAGATATAAAATATCTGAAAAGTTATATTAGGAAATTATAACTTTGTAATCTGAATATTTTCCTTGGTGCCCCGACTTCCTAGTTAATTACAGTTACATGATTAATCAGTTTAATTTGCGTAATACTAATTACAGTGAATCTTTGATAAAAACTAAAAGTCTTAATTTAATGATAGTAAAGACACGACACAACCCTACCTCCCCTCTCCCACCGACGCTCACGGAGACGGTTGTCAATGCGAATTATGAGAGAAATGAGTTTGTCAAGTCTATCAGGCTCTTCTCTGGATACCAACTCGTCCTTGAGGGCCTCAGTGAGTGCGTTCCGGAATGCTCCCTGAAGGGCCTCGTCATTCCAGCCGCTCTCTGTGGCGAGGGTGCGGAACTCACATGCCATCTCAGCCACACTCTGAGAACCTTGACGAAGGGACAGAAGTCATTCCTTCCACAGACCGGGTGGTCGAAGACCTTCCTCATCTCATCTGTGAATCCACTGTTGGAGAAGCAGATAGATGACTGTCTCTCCCAAACTGCAGTGGCCCAGGAGAGCGCTGCTCCCAGAAGGCAGCCAATCAAAAAATACATTTTTGCGCGATCTTTAGCACAAGAGTAGGGCTGTTGCTCAAACACTAGTGAACATTGTACAAGAAAGGTGTCTCCAACCACACAATCACACCAAGAGAGAGAGTGTATACAGGGGTAGAACTGCAGGTTAGGACGACACCGGATGAGCACCAAAGGGCGTAGTGGGGGCAGATGTGACATTTATTTATTTCATCACATTCCCAGTGGGTCAGAAGTTTACATACACTCAACTACTATTTGGTAGCATTGACTTTAAATTGTTTAACTTGGGTCAAACGTTTCTGGTAGCCTTCCACAAGCTTCCCACAATAACTTGGGTAAATTTGGGTGAATTTAACTTGGGTGAATTTTGGCCCATTCATCCTGACAGAGTGGGTGTAACTGAGTCAGGTTCATAGGCCTCCTTGCTCGCACACGCTTTTTCAGTTCTGCCCACAAAATGTCTATCAGATTGAGGCCAGAGCTTTGTGATGGCCACTCCAATACCTTTCTTTTGTTGTCCTTAACCTGTAACGGCGTTCTTCGTTTGTTGAAGGAGAGTCGGACCGAAATGCAGCGTGGTGGTTAATCATGATATTTTATGAAAATAATGACGATACATTAAATAACTAATGAATACAAAACAACAAATGGAACGTGAAACTTATTACAGCCTATCTGGTGAACACTACACAGAGACAGGAACAATCACCCACGAAATACAAAGCGAAACCCAGGCTACCTAAATACGGTTCCCAATCAGAGACAACGAGAATCACCTGACTCTGATTGAGAACCGCCTCAGGCAGCCAAACCTATGCAACACACCTACTCAGCAGTAATCCCAATAATACAAAACAAAACAATACGCACCACAACATATAAACCCATGTCACACCCTGGCCTGACCAAACATATAACGAAAACACAAAATACAATGACCAAGGCGTGACAGAACCCCCCCCCTAAAGTGCGGACTCCCGGACTGACAGCTCGGGCTGCTTCATGCAGACTGACAGCTCTGGCTGCTCCATGCAGACTGACATCTCTGGCTGCTTCATGCAGACTGACAGCTCTGGCTGCTCCATGCAGGCTGGCAGCTCCAGCTGCTCCATGCAGACTGACAGGTCTGGCTGCTCCATGCAGGCTGACAGCTCTGGTGGCTTCTTACAGACTGACAGCTCCGGCTGCTCCATATAGGCTGGCAGCTCTGGCTTCTCCATGCAGGCTGGCAGCTCCAGCTGCTCCCTGCAGGCTGGCAGCTCTGTCTGCGCTGAACAGGCGGGAGACTCCGGCAGCGCAGGAGAGGAGAGAGGCTCTGGCTGCGCTGAACAGGCGGGAGACTCCAGCAGCGCTGTAGAGGAGAAAAGCGCTGGCTGCGCTGAACAGGCGGGAGACTCCAGCAGCGCTGTAGAGGAGAAAAGCGCTGGCTGCGCTAAACAGGCGGGAGACTCCAGCAGCGCAGGAGAGGAGAAAAGCGCTGGCTGCGCTGAACAGGCGAGAGACTCCGGCAGCGCAGGAGAGGTGAAAGGCTCCGACAGCGCTGAACAGACGGGAGACTCCGACAGCGCAGGAGAGGCGAGGCGCACTGTAGGCCTGATGCGTGGTGCTGGAACTGGTGGTACTGGATCGAGGACACGCACAGGAAGCCTGGTGCGGGGAGCTGCTACCGGAGGACTGGAGTGTGGAGGTGGCACAGGATGGGCTAGACCGTGAAGGCGTACTGGAGATCTTGAGAGCAGTGTTGGCACAGGACGTGCAAGGCTAGGGATGTGCACAGGAGGCCTGGTGCGTGAGGCTGGCACCAACTTCACCAGCCGACTAACACGCACCTCAGGACGAGTATGGAGCGCTAACCCAGGTGCCATCAAATCCCCAACACGTTCCTTTGGAGCGAATCCCATGCAAAAAGCACCAACACAGCAACTCCCTCATTTCTCTCTCCTCCAATTTCCCCATTAACTCCTTCACATTCTCTGTTTCGCTCACCTCCAACACCGGCTCTGGTTCTGGTCTCCTCCTTGGCTCCTCACGATAAACAGGGAGAGTTGGCTCAGGTCTATCTCCTGACTCAGCCACTCTCCCTCTGAGCCCCCCCCCCAATACATTTTTGGGGCTGCTTTTCGGTTTTTGCTCCGCGCCGCCGTGTCTTTCTTTTCGACTCCATTCGTCTATAGCCCTCTTCGCACTGCTCCAGCGAATCCCAGGCGGGCTTAGGCACTCTCTCTGGGTCGGCCACCCACCTGTCTATTTCTTCCCACGTCGTATACTCAAAGCCTCTGCTGTCCATAACGTCCTCCCTTCGCTGCTGCCTGTTAACACGCTGCTCGGTCCGAGTGTGGTGGGTGATTCTGTAACGGCGTTCTTTGTTTGTTGAAGGAGAGTCGGACCGAAATGCAGCGTGGTGGTTAATCATGATATTTTATGAAAATAATGACGATACATGAAATAACTAATGAATACAAAACAACAAACGGAACGTGAAACTTATTACAGACTATCTGGTGAACACTACACAGAGACAGGAACAATCACCCACGAAATACAAAGCGAAACCCAGGCTACCTAAATACGGTTCCCAATCAGAGACAACGAGAATCACCTGACTCTGATTGAGAATCGCCTCAGGCAGCCAAACCTATGCAACACCCCTACTCAGCAGTAATCCCAATAATACAAAACAAAACAATACGCACCACAACATATAAACCCATGTCACACCCTGGCCTGACCAAACATATAACGAAAACACAAAATACAATGACCAAGGCGTGACATAACCTCTCTGGGATCGTTCGGGGCGCTAGCGTCCCACCTCGCCAACAGCCAGTGAAATTGCAGGGCGTCAAATTCAAAACAACAGAAATCTCATAATTAAAATTCCTAAACCGTACAAGTATTTTACACCATTTTAAAGATACACTTCTCGTTTATCCAACCACAGTGTCCGATTTCAAAAAGGCTTTTTGGCAAAAGCAGAACATATCATTATGTTAGGTCAGCAACTAGTCACAGAAAGCATTCAGCCATTTTCCAACCAAGGAGAGGTGTCAGAAAAAGCAGAAATATAGATAAAATTAATCACTAACCTTTGACGATCTTCATCAGATGACACTCCCAGTACTCAATGTGACACAATACATGTATGTTTTGTTCGATCAAGTTCATGTTTATATCCAAAAACCTCAGTTTACATTGGCGCCATGTTCAGAAATGCCTCCAAAACATCCAGAGAAATTGCAGAGAGCCACATCAAATAACAGAAATACTCATCATAAACTTTGATGAAAGATACATGTTTTACATAGAATTAAAGATAAACTTGTTCTTAATGCAACCGCTGTGTCAGATTTCAAAAAAGCTTTACGGCAAAAGCACAATATTCAATCATCTGAGAACAGCGTTCAGCCACAAAAGCAAGCCATAGTGTTACCCGCCAAATTGTGGAGTCAACAAAAGTCATAAATCGCATTATGAATCTTTACTTACCTTTGCTGATCTTCATTGGATTGCACTCCCAGGACTCCCACAATAAATATTTTTGTTCGCGCGTTTAGTTCACTATTCCAAAGGCACACTGCGCGAGCGCAAAATCCAGACGAAAAGTCAAAAGAGTTCCATTACAGTTTGTAGAAACATGTCAAACGATGTTTACAATCAATCCTTAGGGTCTTTTTATAATTAATCTTCAATAATATTCCAACCGGACAATAGCGTATTCATTACAGAGGAAAAAGAAGGAACGGAGCACCCGCGTGACCGTGCAGTAGTCCACTTGTTGAAGCAGCTCTTATTCGACACCCTTCCACAATAGAAGCCTCAAACAACTTTCTAAAGACTGTTGACATCTGCTGGATGCCTTGGGAAGTGCAATCTGACCCCATAGAAACAGAATATTGGATCGGCAATCACTTAAATGAAACTACAAACCTCAGATTTTCTACTTCCTGGTTGGATTTGTCTCAGGTTTTCGCCTGCCATATGAGTTCTGTTATACTCACAGACATCATTCAAACAGTTTTAGAAACTTCAGAGTGTTTTCTATCCAATACTACTAATAATATGCATATATTAGCATCTGGGACAGAGTAGCAGGCAGTTTACTCTGGGCACCTTAATCATCCAAGCTACTCAATACTGCCCCCCTGTCACCAAGAAGTTAAGCCATTTTGTCACAACTTTGGAAGTATGCTTGGGGTCATTGTCCATTTGGAAGATCCATTTGTGACCAAGCTTTAACTTCCTGACTGATGTCTTGAGAAGTTGCTTCAATATATTCACAGAATTTGGATTCTGAGAATTATTTCCCATGATGCCATCTATTTTCATGATGCCATCTAAGCACCCCCACAACATGATGCTGCCACCCCCGTGCTTCAGGGTTGGGATGGTGTTCTTCGGCTTACCTCCACCTTTTTAATCAAAACATAATGATGGTCATTATGGCCAAACAGTTCAATTTTTGTTTCATCAGACCAGAGGACATTTCTCCAAAAAGTATGATTTTTGTCCCCATTTGCAGTTGCAAACTGTAGTCTGGCTTTTTTATGCGGTTTTGGAGCAGTTGTTTCTTCCTTGCTGAGCAGCCTTTCAGGTTATGTCGATATAGGACTCGTTTTACAGTGGATATAGATACTTTTGTACCTGTTTCCTCCAGCAACTTCACAAGGTCCTTCGCTGTTGTTCTGTGATTGATTTGCACTTTTCGCCCTAAAGTACATTCATCTCTAGGATACAGAACACGTCTCCTTCCTGAGCGGTATGACAGCTGTGTGGTCCCATTGTGTTTATACTTTCTTACTATTGTTTGTACTTGGTACCTTCAGGCATTTAGAAATTGCTCCCAAGGATGAACCAGACTTGTGGAGGTCTACAATGTTTTTCTGATGTCTTGGCTGATTTCTTTTGATTTTCCCATAATGTCAAGCAAAGAAGCACTGAGTTTGAAGGTAGGCCTTAGAATGCATCCACAGGTACACCTACAATTGACTCAAATTATGTCAATTAGGCTATCAGAAGCTTCTAAAGCCATGACATAATATTCTGGAATTTTCCAAGCTGTTTAAAGGCACAGTCAACTTAGTGTATGTAAACCTTTGACCCACTGGATAAGTGAAATAATCTGTCTGTAAACAATTGTTGGAAAAATGACTTGTGTCATGCACAAAGTAGACGTTATAACCGACTTGCCAAACCTATAGTTTGTTAACAAGACATTTGTGGAGTGGTTGAAAAACAAGTTAGGTGTATGTAAACTTCAGACTTCAACTGTATGTAAACTTCAGACTTCAACTATATATATATATCTCCCCCCTCTCTCTTGCCCTCTCTGTCATCCTCTCTCCCTATATATATTTTTCTATCCATCTATCTCTCTCTATATATATATATATATTTCTCTCTCTGTCTCCCTCTCTCCCCCTCTCTCTCTCTATATATATATATATATACAGTGCCTTGCGAAAGTATTCGGCCCCCTTGAACTTTGTGACCTTTTGCCACATTTCAGGCTTCAAACATAAAGATATAAAACTGTATTTTTTTGTGAAGAATCAACAACAAGTGGGACACAATCATGAAGTGGAACGACATTTATTGGATATTTCAAACTTTTTTAACACATCAAAAACTGAAAAATTGGGCGTGCAAAATTATTCAGCCCCCTTAAGTTAATACTTTGTAGCGCCACCTTTTGCTGCGATTACAGCTGTAAGTCGCTTGGGGTATGTCTCTATCAGTTTTGCACATCGAGAGACTGACATTTTTTCCCATTCCTCCTTGCAAAACAGCTCGAGCTCAGTGAGGTTGGATGGAGAGCATTTGTGAACAGCAGTTTTCAGTTCTTTCCACAGATTCTCGATTGGATTCAGGTCTGGACTTTGACTTGGCCATTCTAACACCTGGATATGTTTATTTTTGAACCATTCCATTGTAGATTTTGCTTTATGTTTTGGATCATTGTCTTGTTGGAAGACAAATCTCCGTCCCAGTCTCAGGTCTTTTGCAGACTCCATCAGGTTTTCTTCCAGAATGGTCCTGTATTTGGCTCCATCCATCTTCCCATCAATTTTAACCATCTTCCCTGTCCTGCTGAAGAAAAGCAGGCCCAAACCATGATGCTGCCACCACCATGTTTGACAGTGGGGATGGTGATGAGCTGTGTTGCTTTTACGCCAAACATAACGTTTTGCATTGTTGCCAAAATGTTCAATTTAGGTTTCATCTGACCAGAGCACCTTCTTCCACATGTTTGGTGTGTCTCCCAGGTGGCTTGTGGCAAACTTTAAACAACACTTTTTATGGATATCTTTAAGAAATGGCTTTCTTCTTGCCACTCTTCCATAAAGGCCAGATTTGTGCAATATACGACTGATTCTGAGTCTCCCACCTCAGCTGTAGATCTCTGCAGTTCATCCAGAGTGATCATGGGCCTCTTGGCTGCATCTCTGATCAGTCTTCTCCTTGTATGAGCTGAAAGTTTAGAGGGACGGCCAGGTCTTGGTAGATTTGCAGTGGTCTGATACTCCTTCCATTTCAATATTATCGCTTGCACAGTGCTCCTTGGGATGTTTAAAGCTTGGGAAATATTTTTGTATCCAAATCCGGCTTTAAACTTCTTCACAACAGTATCTCGGACCTGCCTGGTGTGTTCCTTGTTCTTCATGATGCTCTCTGCGCTTTTAACGGACCTCTGAGACTATCACAGTGCAGGTGCATTTATACGGAGACTTGATTACACACAGGTGGATTGTATTTATCATCATTAGTCATTTAGGTCAACATTGGATCATTCAGAGATCCTCACTGAACTTCTGGAGAGAGTTTGCTGCACTGAAAGTAAAGGGGCTGAATAATTTTGCACGCCCAATTTTTCAGTTTTTGATTTGTTAAAAAAGTTTGAAATATCCAATAAATGTCGTTCCACTTCATGATTGTGTCCCACTTGTTGTTGATTCTTCACCAAAAAATACAGTTTTATATCTTTATGTTTGAAGCCTGAAATGTGGCAAAAGGTCGCAAAGTTCAAGGGGGCCGAATACTTTCGCAAGGCACTGTATATATATTTCTCACTCTCTTCCTCCCTCTCTCTATATATATTTCTCTCTCATTTCCTCTCTCTCTCTCTCTGTATATATATGTATGTATCTCCTTCTCTCTCATTCTCTCTGTCTGTCTTATTCTCTCCCTCTCCTTGAGAAAATGTCAGTATGCATCAGTCTGTTTGGTTGGTTGCTGGTTGGTTCCCTCAAGCACGTGAAAACTAGGCTCCCACATCATCACACCAGGGAGAAAGGGAAGGCGAGAGAGGGAGGGAGGGTGGAGAGAAGAAAATAGGAGGGGGGAGGTCCATCTGCGACTGTGTTCACACTCAGTTTCACAAACTGAAGAAATGACAGGAGTAGTCCTCTGCTGAGCACAGTGGCTCTCCTCCTCATCCTCTCCTCTCCTTCCAGGGTTCTTATGTTGCTTTTGTTTCTGTCTGAATCTCATTTTGTAATTTACTCAACAGAAAGAGCCTGGTGCATGCTCCTCTACAGAATTAAATAGGATCTCTATGTGCTCTTCACTTTCTAGGAAATACTTGCTTTTCTAAGAACTACTCAACCTATTCACTGTCTGAGTATTTAAAGTATTCCGTCTCTAAGTGCACTATTAAGACTATCTCTGAGACACAGGGGTCCTCTGATAATATACCTGGGATGTACCAGAGTACTATCTCTGAGACACAGGGGTCCTCTGATAATATACCTAGGATGTACCAGAGTACTGTCTCTGAGACACAGGGGTCCTCTGATAATATACCTAGGATGTACCAGAGTACTGTCTCTGAGACACAGGGATCGTCTGATAATATACCTAGGATGTACCAGAGTACTGTCTCTGAGACACAGGGATCGTCTGATAATATACCTAGGATGTACCAGAGTACTATCTCTGAGACACAGGGGTCGTCTGATAATATACCTGGGATGTACCAGAGTACTATCTCTGAGACACAGGGGTCGTCTGATAATATACCTGGGATGTACCAGAGTACTATCTCTGAGACACAGGGGTCCTCTGATAATATACCTGGGATGTACCACAGTACTATTTTTTTTATTTTTTTACCTTTATTTAACTAGGCAAGTCAGTTAAGAACAAATTCTTATTTTCAATGACGGCCTAGGAACAGTGGGTTAACTGCCTGTTCAGGGGCAGAACGACAGATTTGTACCTTGTCAGCTCGGGGGTGTGAACTTGCAACCTTCCGGTTACTAGTCCAACGCTCTTAACCACTGGGCTACCCTGCCGCCACTATCTCTGAGACACAGGGGTCGTCTGATAATATACCTGGGATGTACCAGAGTACTATACATTATACTGTCCACAGTCACCTGGTATGACCAAGTTGATGCTGAGGTGTTGACAGATTGACAGTTCCTCCTACTATCTTTTCGTCTCAAAAGGTAGAAATTAAAGAGGGGTAGAGGTGAGGTGCTCAAAGTACTGTGTGTGCACGTATTTAAGTGTGCGTGTAGACTTCAGTGGTTGTATGTGTGTGTGTGGATGACTTTGACTGTGCATGTGTTTGAGTACATTCCAGTAGTGTGTGTGTCTGTTTGTGTGCATGTCAGTTTTTGTATGTGTGTAGGCATGTGTGTGTCAGGGGCAGTGAGCACAGCAGGGTTGATTTCTGTCAGAAGCGAAAAGAGGAGTGGGCTCATTGTGAGGCAGGGCTACATTAGGACAACTCTTAAAATAACTTCCACTGTTATTGTTTCTGCCAGACAGCACCACAGTAGGAGAGAAAAAAGGAACGGGAGGTGATATGTATGCATGTATACAGTATACAGATTTATGTTTACATTTTCAGAATACCATGGCATTGTTGAATACTCGTTTCTGATTGGTTTGAAGGGCATTCTAGAGCGTGCATTATTTCCCTTTATAAACTGGGTGGTTCAAGTCCTGAATGCTGATTGGCTGAAAGCCGTGATGTATGAGGCTGTGTACCATGGGTATGACAAAACATTTATTTTTACTGTTCTAATTACATTTGTAACCCGTTTATAACAACAGTAAGTCACCTCGGGGGTTTGTGGTATAGGCCCTATATACCACGACTAAGGGCTGTAAACAGGTACTCCGTGTTGCGTCGTGCAAAGAACAGCCCTTAGCCGTGCTATATTGGCCATATTCCACACCCCTTGGGCCTTATTGCTTTAATAATACACTGATTGTACAAAACATTATGAACACCTGCTCTTTCCATGACATAGACTGACCAGGTGAATCCAGGTGAAAGCTATGATGTCACTTGTTAAATCCACTTCAATCAGTGTAGATGAAGGGTAGGAGACAGGTTAAAGAAGGATTTTTAAGCCTTGAGGCAACTGAGACATGGATTGTGTATGTGTGCCATTCAGAGGGTGAATGGGCAAGACAAAAGATTTAAGTGCCTTTGAAGGTATGGTAGTAGGTGCCTGGCGCACAGGTTTGAGTGTGTCAAGAACTGCAATGCTGCTGTGTTTTCAAGCTCAACAGTTTCCCGTGTGTATCAAGAATGGTCCACCACCCAAAGGAAATCCAGCCAACTTGACACAACTGTGGGAAGCATTGGAGTCAACATGGGCCAGCATCCCTGTGGAATGCTGTCAACACATTGTGGAGTCCCTGTGGAATGCTTTCAACACATTGTGGAGTCCCTGTGGAATGCTTTCAACACATTGTGGGGTCCCTGTGGAATGCTGTCAACACATTGTGGAGTCCCTGTGGAATGCTGTCAACACATTGTGGAGTCCCTGTGGAACGCTTTCAACACATTGTGGAGTCCCAGTGGTTGCTGTCAACACATTGTGGAGTCCCTGTGGAATGCTTTCAACACATTGTGGAGTCCCTGTGGAATGCTTTCAACACATTGTGGAGTCCCTGTGGAACGCTGTCAACACATTGTGGAGTCCCTGTGGAACGCTGTCAACACATTGTGGAGTCCCTGTGGAACGCTGTCAACACATTGTGGAGTCCCTGTGGAACGCTTTCAACACATTGTGGAGTCCCTGTGGAATGCTTTCAACACATTGTGGAGTCCCTGTGGAACGCTTTCAACACATTGTGGAGTCCCTGTGGAATGCTTTCAACACATTGTGGAGTCCCTGTGGAACGCTGTCAACACATTGTGGAGTCCCTGTGGAACGCTTTCAACACATTGTGGAGTCCCTGTGGAACGCTTTCAACACATTGTGGAGTCCCTGTGGAACGCTGTCAACACATTGTGGAGTCCCTGTGGAACGCTGTCAACACATTGTGGAGTCCCTGTGGAACGCTGTCAACACATTGTGGAGTCCCTGTGGAATGCTGTCAACACATTGTGGAGTCCCTGTGGAACGCTTTCAACACATTGTGGAGTCCCTGTGGAATGCTTTCAACACATTGTGGAGTCCCTGTGGAACGCTGTCAACACATTGTGGAGTCCCTGTGGAATGCTGTCAACACATTGTGGAGTCCCTGTGGAACGCTTTCAACACATTGTGGAGTCCCTGTGGAATGCTTTCAACACATTGTGGAGTCCCTGTGGAACGCTGTCAACACATTGTGGATTCCCTGTGGAATGCTGTCAACACATTGTGGAGTCCCTGTGGAACGATTTCAACACATTGTGGAGTCCCTGTGGAACGCTTTCAACACATTGTGGAGTCCCTGTGGAATGCTGTCAACACATTGTGGAGTCCCTGTGGAACGCTGTCAACACATTGTGGAGTCCCTGTGGAACGCTGTCAACACATTGTGGAGTCCCTGTGGAATGCTGTCAACACATTGTGGAGTCCCTGTGGAATGCTGTCAACACATTGTGGAGTCCCTGTGGAACGCTGTCAACACATTGTGGAGTCCCTGTGGAATGCTTTCAACACATTGTGGAGTCCCTGTGGAACGCTGTCAACACATTGTGGAGTCCCTGTGGAACGCTGTCAACACATTGTGGAGTCCCTGTGGAACGCTGTCAACACATTGTGGAGTCCCTGTGGAATGCTGTCAACACATTGTGGAGTCCCTGTGGAACGCTGTCAACACATTGTGGAGTCCCTGTGGAATGCTGTCAACACATTGTGGAGTCCCTGTGGAACGCTGTCAACACATTGTGGAGTCCCTGTGGAATGCTGTCAACACATTGTGGAGTCCCTGTGGAACGCTGTCAACACATTGTGGAGTCCCTGTGGAATGCTGTCAACACATTGTGGAGTCCCTGTGGAACGCTGTCAACACATTGTGGAGTCCCTGTGGAATGCTGTCAACACATTGTGGAGTCCCTGTGGAACGCTGTCAACACATTGTGGAGTCCCTGTGGAATGCTTTCAACACATTGTGGAGTCCCTGTGGAATGCTGTCAACACATTGTGGAGTCCCTGTGGAACGCTGTCAACACATTGTGGAGTCCCTGTGGAACGCTGTCAACACATTGTGGAGTCCCTGTGGAACGCTGTCAACACATTGTGGAGTCCCTGTGGAACGCTGTCAACACATTGTGGAGTCCCTGTGGAATGCTGTCAACACATTGTGGACTCCCTGTGGAACGCTGTCAACACATTGTGGAGTCCCTGTGGAACGCTGTCAACACATTGTGGAGTCCCTGTGGAATGCTGTCAACACATTGTGGAGTCCCTGTGGAATGCTGTCAACACATTGTGGAGTCCCTGTGGAACGCTGTCAACACATTGTGGAGTCCCTGTGGAATGCTTTCAACACATTGTGGAGTCCCTGTGGAATGCTGTCAACACATTGTGGAGTCCCTGTGGAACGCTGTCAACACATTGTGGAGTCCCTGTGGAACGCTGTCAACACATTGTGGAGTCCCTGTGGAATGCTGTCAACACATTGTGGAGTCCCTGTGGAACGCTGTCAACACATTGTGGAGTCCCTGTGGAATGCTGTCAACACATTGTGGAGTCCCTGTGGAACGCTGTCAACACATTGTGGAGTCCCTGTGGAATGCTGTCAACACATTGTGGAGTCCCTGTGGAACGCTGTCAACACATTGTGGAGTCCCTGTGGAATGCTGTCAACACATTGTGGAGTCCCTGTGGAACGCTGTCAACACATTGTGGAGTCCCTGTGGAACGCTGTCAACACATTGTGGAGTCCCTGTGGAATGCTGTCAACACATTGTGGAGTCCCTGTGGAATGCTGTCAACACATTGTGGAGTCCCTGTGGAATGCTGTCAACACATTGTGGAGTCCCTGTGGAATGCTGTCAACACATTGTGGAGTCCATGCTACAAACAATTGAAGACATTCTAAGGGCAAAAGGGGTACATGTATGAATACTGTATAAGCAAGCATAGTGAGTGATGATTTTTATATGCATTCATTTGTATATCATTGGACTTTGTAAATCTGTCAGTTTATTAATGCTGAGTGATTAGTGTTTTTTGAGGTTGGTTTGGTTTCAGGTTTGATCATCTAAACATTAAATGCACTATCCATTATGTGGGTTGAATGCTGTAACAACACAGAATAAAACTATTAATAAAAGTCCATGATGGTAGTGACTCCTCATGACTACTTAATAACCATCATTTATTCACATTACTTTAATGAAATATTGTTGTGTATTTTACATTTGATGACTTTATTTCATATCTCATCTCTATAGAGAATGTTGATGACTGCTGAATACCAACCATCACTTAGATCATGTATTTTCAGGTAGAGATACCTCGCGAAGCAACTGCTCTCTATCCCTCGATTGTGTATTCTTCTCTCTCTCAGGTGTACAAGAAACACAAACCGGACAAGTAGTCGTGCAATGGATTATGGTCATTGTAGTTAATTACCACGTTTTCTGCGCTAAACTATGTAGAATATTGCCCTGTTGGAAACTACAACACTCTACTACATTGCACAGTTCAGGCTTGATCTGACATCTCTACAGAAACTGCACAATAAAATAATTGAACCAACATTGGTCAATGAGTTGTTTAAATAACTTTTGGTTAATCACTCAGCACTATTGTTTATCCAGATTTGCATTAAACATACATTATTGTGTGTGCACAAGTGGCCATGCTTGTGTATGTGTGTATGTATGTGTGTGTGTCCGTGCGTGTATGCGATTTGTCCTTCTAGACAAGTTACTTACCATGCCCTGAGCAGCGATGAGCGCTGCCAATGTGCTCCTGCCTGAGGTTCCGGGGGTGCAGAGAGAGAGACGGATCTCCTGTCCTCCCACCAGTGTTCTGTCCATCTCTATCAGTATGGCCTCCGCCTGCTCTGCACTCTCATACTCCACCACCCCGAACCCTCGCACCGGGCTGCCCTCATCCTGGGCTAGCTGAAACACAGAAAACACACACACACGTTATACACACACACGTTACACACATCTCCCTCTCAACAGCACAGGGCTACAAACAGACAAACTGACAACAGTAAAAACAAGTACATATAAACGTTGCACAATGCATTCCCAACACTCTCTTATTCCCCTCACAATCAGCGCAGTGTGCACGGAATAAAGCAACAACCTTGTGGAGCCTTCACAGTGACTGGCAGTGTACTCTCACAAGATGAGCTCTAACTCACATCCAACTCTGACACATTCCCAATACTCTCTCTCAGGTGGAGTAGTAGTACCGTACTGTATTACATCTATCATAGCTCAGGTGGAGTAGCAGTACTGTACTGTATTACATCTATCATAGCTCAGGTGGAGTAGCAGTACTGTATTACATCTATCATAGCTCAGATGGAGTAGCAGTACTGTATTACATCTATCATAGCTCAGGTGGAGTAGCAGTACCGTACTGTATTACATCTATCATAGCTCAGGTGGAGTAGCAGTACTGTATTACATCTATCATAGCTCAGGTGGAGTAGCAGTACTGTACTGTATTACATCTATCATAGCTCAGGTGGAGTAGTAGTACCGTACTGTATTACATCTATCATAGCTCAGGTGGAGTAGCAGTACCGTACTGTATTACATCTATCATAGCTCAGGTGGAGTAGCAGTACTGTACTGTATTACATCTATCATAGCTCAGGTGGAGTAGCAGTACTGTATTACATCTATCATAGCTCAGGTGGAGTAGCAGTACTGTATTACATCTATCATAGCTCAGGTGGAGTAGCAGTACTGTATTACATCTATCATAGCTCAGGTGGAGTAGCAGTACTGTACTGTATTACATCTATCATAGCTCAGCTGGAGTAGCAGTACTGTATTACATCTATCATAGCTCAGGTGGAGTAGCAATACCGTACTGTATTACATCTATCATAGCTCAGGTGGAGTAGCAGTACTGTACTGTATTACATCTATCATAGCTCAGGTGGAGTAGCAGTACTGTATGACATCTATCATAGCTCAGATGGAGTAGCAGTACTGTATTACATCTATCATAGCTCAGGTGGAGTAGCAGTACTGTACTGTATTACATCTATCATAGCTCAGGTGGAGTAGCAGTACTGTATTACATCTATCATAGCTCAGGTGGAGTAGCAGTACTGTACTGTATTACATCTATCATAGCTCAGGTGGAGTAGCAGTACTGTATTACATCTATCATAGCTCAGATGGAGTAGCAGTACTGTATTACATCTATCATAGCTCAGGTGGAGTAGCAGTACTGTACTGTATTACATCTATCATAGCTCAGGTGGAGTAGCAGTACTGTATTACATCTATCATAGCTCAGGTGGAGTAGCAGTACCGTACTGTATTACATCTATCATAGCTCAGGTGGAGTAGCAGTACTGTATTACATCTATCATAGCTCAGGTGGAGTAGCAGTACCGTACTGTATTACATCTATCATAGCTCAGGTGGAGTAGCAGTACTGTACTGTATTACATCTATCATAGCTCAGGTGGAGTAGCAGTACCGTACTGTATTACATCTATCATAGCTCAGGTGGAGTAGCAGTACTGTATTACATCTATCATACCTATTAGTTCCACCACCCACACATGCAATGACATCTCCTGGTTTCAATGATGTTTCTAGAGACAATATCTCTCTCTTCATCACTCAATACCTAGGTTTACCTCCACTGTATTCACATCCTACCATACCTTTGTCTGTACATTATACCTTGATGCTATTTTATCGCCCCCAGAAACCTCCTTTTACTCTCTGTTCCAGACGTTCTAGACGACCAATTCTTATTGCTTTTAGCCGCACCCTTATTCTACTCCTCCTATGTTCCTCTGGCGATGTAGAGGTGAATCCAGGCCCTGCAGTGCCTAGCTCCACTCCTATTCCCCAGGCGCTCTCTTTTGACGACTTCTGTAACCGTAATAGCCTTGGTTTCATGCATGTTAACATTAGAAGCCTCCTCCCTAAGTTTGTTCTATTCACTGCTTTAGCACACTCTGCCAACCCGGATGTTCTAGCTGTGTCTGAATCCTGGCTTAGGAAGACCACCAAAAATTCAGAAATTTTTATTCCAAACTACAACATTTTCAGACAAGATAGAACTGCCAAAGGGGGCGGTGTTGCAATCTACTGCAAATATAGCCTGCAGAGTTCTGTCCTACTATCCAGGTCTGTACCCAAACAATTTGAACTTCTACTTTTAAAAATCCACCTCTCTAAAAACAAGTCTCTCACCGTTGCCGCCTGCTATAGACCACCCTCTTCCCCCAGCTGTGCTCTGGACACCATATGTGAACTGATTGCCCCCCATCCATCTTCAGAGCTCGTGCTGCTAGGCAACCTAAACTGGAACATGCTTACCTCCCCAAAGCCTTAAACATGGGCACCCTCATAGATATCATCCTAACCAACTTGCCCTCTAAATACACCTCTGCTGTCTTCAACCAAGATCTCAGCGATCACTGCCTCATTGCCTGCATCCGTAATGGGTCAGCGGTCAAACGACCTCCACTCATCACTGTAAAACGCTCCCTGAAACACTTCAGCGAGCAGGCCTTTCTAATCGAACTGGCCGGGGTATCCTGGAAGGATATTGATCTCATCCCGTCAGTAGAGGATGCCTGGATATTTTTTTAAATGCCTTCCTAACCATCTTAAATAAACATGCCCCATTCAAGAAATGTAGAACCAGGAACAGATATAGCCCTTGGTTCTGCCCAGACCTGACTGCCCTTAACCAACACAAAAACATCCTATGGCGTTCTGCATTAGCATCGAACAGCCCCCGTGATATGCAGCTGTTCAGGGAAGCCAGAAACCATTATACACAGGCAGTTAGAAAAGCCAAGGCTAGCTTTTTCAAGCAGAAATTTGCTTCCTGCAACACTAACTCAAAAAAGTTCCGGGACACTGTAAAGTCCATGGAGAATAAGAACACCTCCTCCCAGCTGCCCACTGCACTGAAGATAGGAAACACTGTCACCACTGATAAATCCACCATAATTGAGAATTTCAATAAGCATTTTTCTATGGCTGGCCATGCTTTCCACCTGGCTACTCCTACCCCAGTCAACAGCACTGCACCCCCAACAGCAACTCGCCCAAGCCTTCCCCATTTCTCCTTCTCCCAAATCCATTCAGCTGATGTTCTGAAAGAGCTGCAAAATCTGGACCCCTACAAATCAGCCGGGCTAGACAATCTGGACCCTTTCTTTCTAAAATTATCTGCCGAAATTGTTGCCACCCCTATTACTAGCCTGTTCAACCTCTCTTTCGTGTCGTCTGAGATTCCCAAAGATTGGAAAGCAGCTGCGGTCATCCCCCTCTTCAAAGGGGGGGACACTCTTGACCCAAACTGCTACAGACCTATATCTATCCTACCATGCCTTTCTAAGGTCTTCGAAAGCCAAGTCAACAAACAGATTACCGACCATTTCGAATCTCACCATACCTTCTCTGCTATGCAATCTGGTTTCAGAGCTGGTCATGGGTGCACCTCAGCCACGCTCAAGGTCCTAAACGATATCTTAACCGCCATCGATAAGAAACATTACTGTGCAGCAGTATTCATTGATCTGGCCAAGGCTTTCGACTCTGTCAATCACCACCTCCTCATCGGCAGACTCGACAGCCTTGGTTTCTCAAATGATTGCCTCGCCTGGTTCACCAACTACTTCTCTGATAGAGTTCAGTGTGTCAAATCGGAAGGTCTGCTGTCCGGACCTCTGGCAGTCTCTATGGGGGTGCCACAGGGTTCAATTCTTGGACCGACTCTCTTCTCTGTATACATCAATGAGGTCACTCTTGCTGCTGGTGAGTCTCTGATCCACCTCTACGCAGACGACACCATTCTGTATGTTTCCGGCCCTTCTTTGGACACTGTGTTAACAACCCTCCAGGCAAGCTTCAATGCCATACAACTCTCCTTCCGTGGCCTCCAATTGCTCTTAAATACAAGTAAAACTAAATGCATGCTCTTCAACCGATCGCTACCTGCACCTACCCGCCTGTCCAACATCACTACTCTGGACGGCTCTGACTTAGAATACGTGGACAACTACAAATACTTAGGTGTCTGGTTAGACTGTAAACTCTCCTTCCAGACCCATATCAAACATCTCCAATCCAAAGTTAAATCTAGAATAGGCTTCATATTTCGCAACAAAGCATCCTTCACTCATGCTGCCAAACATACCCTTGTAAAACTGACCATCCTACCAATCCTCGACTTTGGCGATGTCGTTTACAAAATAGCCTCCAATACCCTACTCAACAAATTGGATGCAGTCTATCACAGTGCAATCCGTTTTGTCACCAAAGCCCCATATACTACCCACCATTGCGACCTGTACGCTCTCGTTGGCTGGCCCTCGCTTCATACTCGTCGCCAAACCCACTGGCTCCATGTCATCTACAAGACCCTGCTAGGTAAAGTCCCCCCTTATCTCAGCTCGCTGGTCACCATAGCATCTCCCACCTGTAGCACACGCTCCAGCAGGTATATCTCTCTAGTCACCCCCAAAACCAATTCTTTCTTTGGCCGCCTCTCCTTCCAGTTCTCTGCTGCCAATGACTGGAACGAACTACAAAAATCTCTGAAACTGGAAACACTTATCTCCCTCACTAGCTTTAAGCACCAACTGTCAGAGCAGCTCACAGATTACTGCACCTGTACATAGCCCACCTATAATTTAGCCCAAACAACTACCTCTTTCCCAACTGTATTTAATTTATTTATTTATTTTGCTCCTTTGCACCCCATTATTTTTATTTCTACTTTGCACATTCTTCCATTGCAAAACTACCATTCCAGTGTTTTACTTGCTATATTGTATTTACTTTGCCACCATGGCCTTTTTTGCCTTTACCTCCCTTCTCACCTCATTTGCTCACATTGTATATAAACTTGTTTATACTGTATTATTGACTGTATGTTTGTTTTACTCCATGTGTAACTCTGTGTCGTTGTATCTGTCGAACTGCTTTGCTTTATCTTGGCCAGGTCGCAATTGTAAATGAGAACTTGTTCTCAACTTGCCTACCTGGTTAAATAAAGGTCAAATTAAAAAAAAATCAAAATAGCTCAGGTGGAGTAGCAGTACTGTACTGTATTACATCTATCATAGCTCAGCTGGAGTAGCAGTACTGTATTACATCTATCATAGCTCAGGTGGAGTAGTAGTACCGTTCTCTCTCTCTCTCTCTCTCTCTCTCTCTCTCTCTCTCTCTCTCTCTCTCTCTCTCTCTCTCTCTCTCTCTCTCTCTCTCTCTCTCTCTCTCTCTCTCTCTCTCTCTCTCTCTCTCTCTCTCTCTCTCTCTCTCTCTCTCTCTCTCTCTCTCTCTCTCTCTCTCTCTCTCTCTCTCTCTCTCTCTCTCTCTCTCTCTCTCTCTCTCTCTCTCTCCTCTCAAGACGGAGAGAATATGAGAAAGAGAGAGCGATCAGCAGATTCTGAAAGAGCTCTTTTCAGACCATTATCAAAGTGGCTGGCTTTCACAGAATCCACCTAAGCTATGATAGATGTAATACAGTACAGTACTGCTACTCCTAGTCCACCAGCCTTTCTCTCTCAGACTCAGACAAATAAACACACACACAAAAACAAACAGAAAAAAAGCACTAGTCTTCTCAGTACTGAAGCAGTGGCAGAGCAGTTTCTTCCTCATGAAGTACAGGCTGATTTCCAGTGGCAGAGCAGTTTCTTCCTCATGAAGTACAGGCTGATTTCCAGTGGCAGAGCAGTTTCTAACTCATGAAGTACAGGCTGATTTCCAGTGGCAGAGCAGTTTCTTCCTCATGAAGTACAGGCTGATTTCCAGTGGCAGAGCAGTTTCTTCCTCATGAAGTACAGGCTGATTTCCAGTGGCAGAGCAGTTTCTTCCTCATGAAGTACAGGCTGATTTCCAGTGGCAGAGCAGTTTCTTCCTCATGAAGTACAGGCTGATTTCCAGTGGCAGAGCAGTTTCTTCCTCATGAAGTACAGGCTGATTTCCAGTGACAGAGCAGTTTCTAACTCATGAAGTACAGGCTGATTTCCAGTGGCAGAGCAGTTTCTTCCTCATGAAGTACAGGCTGATTTCCAGTGGCAGAGCAGTTTCTTCCTCATGAAGTACAGGCTGATTTCCAGTGACAGAGCAGTTTCTAACTCATGAAGTACAGGCTGATTTCCAGTGACAGAGCAGTTTTTTCCTCATGAAGTACAGGCTGATTTCCAGTGGCAGAGCAGTTTCTTCCTCATGAAGTACAGGCTGATTTCCAGTGACAGAGCAGTTTCTAACTCATGAAGTACAGGCTGATTTCCAGTGGCAGAGCAGTTTCTTCCTCATGAAGTACAGGCTGATTTCCAGTGGCAGAGCAGTTTCTTCCTCATGAAGTACAGGCTGATTTCCAGTGACAGAGCAGTTTCTAACTCATGAAGTACAGGCTGATTTCCAGTGGCAGAGCAGTTTCTTCCTCATGAAGTACAGGCTGATTTCCAGTGACAGAGCAGTTTTTTCCTCATGAAGTACAGGCTGATTTCCAGTGACAGAGCAGTTTTTTCCTCATGAAGTACAGGCTGATTTCCAGTGACAGAGCAGTTTTTTCCTCATGAAGTACAGGCTGATTTCCAGTGGCAGAGCAGTTTCTTCCTCATGAAGTACAGGCTGATTTCCAGTAAGCACCAGCAGATAATTTCTCCTGACAGCTATTATTACTTTACAGTTACTGTCCATCAATACAACTAACAGGGACAGAGGGAGGGAGAGAAGGAAAGAGAGAAGGATGGAGGAAGGAAGGAAATGAGGGAGGGAGGGAAATATGATTGGGAGGGAGGGAGGATTGGTGAAAAGAGAAATGGATAGATGGATGGAGTGAAGGAGGGAGTTAGTTATGCCCCTGTCTGGAAAAGAGTCCATTTAAGCCCACTGTAATAGGACAAGGAGCCATACATCCTGGTACTTACTGTATGTCAGCCAATCAGCAGAAGGGATGAGTTAAATAATGCATCAGACCTTCTCACCCTTGTAGGGCCCTGAGTCCTTTCATACAACATTTAGATGCCAGCCTAGTAAGCTAATGCAGACCAACGGGCATAACATGCTTCCAGATCACCACCAGTCACTGTTCAGCTGGATGGAACGGTAAGACAAGGCAGGACACAACTGGACTGAATCGCATATAGCAGAGATTCTCCACACAATAACACAGCTGCTCTCATAAGAGTTCAGTCATGACTCATGAGTCAGTTGTTGCTTATCCCCCATCCTCTCACCCCACATTTCCTCTCCTCCACTCCCACTCGTCTGTCAGTCCCCCCAGTCTGAGGAGCAGAGCTGTGGAGGAGGAGGTCGATAGGCCATCAGAATACATTAGCCATACTCTATGGAAATAAATGACCTTCCTCTCCTCCTTACCAGTCTACCAAATCAACACCCTGAGGAAGGGAATGAGGGAGGGACATAGAACACACATATGTCACTCCAGTGAGTGAGTGATGTTTGCAAAGCAAGAGAGAGAGAGAATGAGTGACAGAGAGAGAGAGAGAGAGAGAGAGAGAGAGAGATGCACACACATATACACATCAAGCTGTTATGTTCATTCACCTTCTGCTCAATCAAGTGTGTGTGTGTGTGTGTGTGTGTGTGTGTGTGTGTGTGTGTGTGTGTGTGTGTGTGTGTGTGTGTGTGTGTGTGTGTGTGTGTGTGTGTGTGTGTGTGTGTGTGTGTGTGTGTGTGTGTGTGTGTGTGTGTGTGTGTGTGTGTGTAATGCACTGGTCTGACTCTGATAGCTTTATTTATAGTACAGAAAGTAGGGACTGTCATTTAGTTGGGTGTCAAGCAGCTGAGAGAGAAACCAAACCCTCACAACTGACACCAGCACCATCCCCAGCAGGGTACACAGTCATACACACAAACATACACAGAGACATCTACATAAGTTAATTATGGTTTAAACTCTCTCTTTCTCCCACTCTGTTGCACTCGTCCAATGATAAACGCTTAAAGGGGACTAGGTAAATAAAACACATACAGCTGGCCAATGTGCAATAGCTTTCCCTGTGTCACCTGCTAATATCAATTTATAGTGAGAGGGTCCAAAGAGCCTTTGGTTGAAGTGACCTCTCCCTCCCTCCCTCCCTGGTCCATTGTCCATGTCCAGTGTTGACATAAAGACTAACCCATTTACAGAGAGACCCATCATCCCATGTTGAACATAATAAACGGCTCTCTATCCACTGGATGTGTACCAAACTCAATAAAAGTGGCAGTAATAAAGCCTCTCTTGAAAAAGCCAAACCTTGACCCAGACAATATAAAAAACTATCGGCCTATATCGAATCTTCCATTCCTCTCAAAAATTTTAGAGAAGGCTGTTGCGCAGCAACTCACTGCCTTCCTGAAGACAAACAATGTATACGAAATGCTTCAGTCTGGTTTTAGACCCCATCATAGCACTGAGACGGCACTTGTGAAGGTGGTAAATGACATTTTAATGGCATCGGACCGAGGCTCTGCATCTGTCCTCGTGCTCCTAGACCTTAGTGCTGCTTTTGATACCATCGATCACCACATTCTTTTGGAGAGATTGGAAACCCAAATTGGTCTACACGGACATGTTCTGGCCTGGTTTAGATCTTATCTGTCGGAAAGATATCAGTTTGTCTCTGTGAATGGTTTGTCCTCTGACAAATCAACTGTAAATTTCGGTGTTCCTTAAGGTTCCGTTTTAGGACCACTATTGTTTTCACTATATATTTTACCTCTTGGGGATGTTATTCGAAAACATAATGTAAACTTTCACTGCTATGCGGATGACACACAGCTGTACATTTCAATGAAACATGGTGAAGCCCCAAAATTGCCCTCGCTAGAAGCATGTGTTTCAGACATAAGGAAGTGGATGGCTGCAAACTTTCTACTATTAAACTCGGACAAAACAGAGATGCTTGTTCTAGGTCCCAAGAAACAAAGAGATCTTCTGTTGAATCTGACAATTAATCTTAATGGTTGTACAGTCGTCTCAAATAAAACTGTGAAGGACCTCGGCGTTACTCTGGACTGATCTCTCTTTTGAAGAACATATCAAGACCATTTCGAGGACAGCTTTTTTCCATCTACGTAACATTGCAAAAATCAGAAACTTTCTGTCCAAAAATGATGCAGAAAAATTTATCCATGCTTTTGTCACTTCTAGGTTAGACTACTGCAATGCTCTATTTTCCGGCTACCTGGATAAAGCACTAAATAAACTTCAGTTAGTGCTAAATACGGCTGGTAGAATCCTGACTAGAACCCAAAAATTTGATAATATTACTCCAGTGCTAGCCTCTCTACACTGGCTTCCTGTCAAAGCAAGGGCTGATTTCAAAGTTTTACTGCTAACCTACAAAGCATTACATGGGCTTGCTCCTACCTATCTCTCTGATTTGGTCCTGCCGTACATACCTACACGTACGCTACGGTCACAAGACGCAGGCCTCCTAATTGTCCCTAGAATTTCTAAGCAAACAGCTGGAGGCAGGGCTTTCTCCTATAGAGCTCCATTTTTATGGAACGGTCTGCCTACCCATGTCAGAGACGCAAACTCGGTCTCAACCTTTAAGTCTTTACTGAAGACTCATCTCTTCAGTGGGTCATATGATTGAGTGTAGTCTGGCCCAGGAGTGGGAAGGTGAACGGAAAGGCTCTGGAGCAACGAACCGCCCTTGCTGTCTCTGCCTGGCCTGTTCCCCTCTTTCCACTGGGATTCTCTGCCTCTAACCCTATTACAGGGGCTGAGTCACTGGCTTGCTGGGGCTCTCTCATGCCGTCCCTGGAGGGGGTGCGTCACCTGAGTGGGTTGATTCACTGTTGTGGTCATCCTGTCTGGGTTGGCGCCCCCCCCTTGGGTTGTGCCGTGGCGGAGATCTTTGTGGGCTATACTCAGCCTTGTCTCAGGATGGTAAGTTGGTGGTTGAAGATATCCCTCTAGTGGTGTGGGGGCTGTGCTTTGGCAAAGTGGGTGGGGTTATATCCTTCCTGTTTGGCCCTGTCCGGGGGTGTCCTCGGATGGGGCCACAGTGTCTCCTGACCCCTCCTGTCTCAGCCTCCAGTATTTATGCTGCAGTAGTTTGTGTCGGGGGGCTGGGGTCAGTTTGTTATATCTGGAGTACTTCTCCTGTCCTATTCGGTGTCCTGTGTGAATCTAAGTGTGCGTTCTCTAATTCTCTCCTTCTCTCTTTCTTTCTCTCTCTCGGAGGACCTGAGCCCTAGGACCATGCCCCAGGACTACCTGACATGATGACTCCTTGCTGTCCCCAGTCCACCTGGCCATGCTGCTGTTGCAGTTTCAACTGACCTGAGCCCTAGGACCATGCCCCAGGACTACCTGACATGATGACTCCTTGCTGTCCCCAGTCCACCTGGCCATGCTGCTGCTCCAGTTTCAACTTCCACCTGACTGTGCTGCTGCTCCAGTTTCAACTGTTCTGCCTTATTATTATTCGATCATGCTGGTCATTTATGAACATTTGAACATCTTGGCCATGTTCTGTTATAATCTCCACCCGGCACAGCCAGAAGAGGACTGGCCACCCCACATAGCCTGGTTCCTCTCTAGGTTTCTTCCTAGGTATTGGCCTTTCTAGGGAGTTTTTCCTAGCCACCGTGCTTCTACACCTGCATTGCTTGCTGTTTGGGGTTTTAGGCTGGGTTTCTGTACAGCACTTTGAGATATCAGCTGATGTACGAAGGGCTATATAAATACATTTGATTTGATTTGATCCCCACCATGCCCTCTATGATATAATTGAGACTCTGGCATTTTATCTCCCCCTTGGGTTAAGGTTACTTCTGCCTCTTCAACATCATAATCACATAAAAGGCAAGCTACTGTGGACATGTGTGTAAAGTGCATGTGTGTGTGTAGTGTTTATTATCCACATCTTTCTGTGTCTCTCATGGCATGTCATCTCTGCTACTCGACGGCACGGAACCCCTCTGTGATGTCATCAGCACAGCTCTTTCCACTGTTTATGAAGCTGGCCAAAAAACTTTCCTAAGCAGTCATTGTGTGTGTGTGTGTGTGTGTGTGTGTGTGTGTGTGTGTGTGTGTGTGTGTGTGTGTGTGTGTGTGTGTGTGTGTGTGCGCGCACCAGGTACAGATATGTCATAGTGAATCAGTCTTGTTACATAAACAAAGATCAGTGCACACACACACACACACACACACGCGCATAAAGACAAACACACGCACAGCAAGAAAGAGAAAGCGGGATATGTGCTCAGACCTTCACAGCCGTGCCACATGGTCCTCTATAGACTATCTACAGTATGCACACACGCTCATGCACACTGTCATATGTTCCATGTCTCTGGCAAGTCATTTACCTCAGTCTTACTGAGCTAACATCACCAATGTCTGGGAATGGACACATACAGGTGTAGGATCTTAATTTGATGACCCTGTTGTTGCACGAAGTTAACATACGAAAATGTTTTAAGATGGTCATACCAAGGATCATGTACAGTTGAAGTCGGAAGTTTACATAAACCTTAGCCAAATACATTTAAACTCAGTTTTTCACAATTCCTGACATTTAATCCAAGTAAAAATTCCCTGCCTTAGGTCAGTTAGGATCACCACTTTATTTTAAGAATGTGTAATGTCGGAATAATAGTAGAGAGAATGATTTATTTCAGCTTTTATTCCTTTCATCACATTACCAGTGGGTCAGAAGTTTACATACACTCAATTAGTATTTGGTAACATTGCCTTTAAATTGTTTAACTTGGGTCAAATGTTTCTGGTAGCCTTCCACAAGCTTTCCACAATAACTAGGGTAAATTTCGGCCCATTCCTCCTGACAGAGCTGGTGTAACTGAGTCAGGTTTGTAGGCCTCCTTGCTCGCACACACTTTTTCAGTTCTGCCCACAAATTTTCTATAGGTTTGAGGTCAGGGCTTTGTGATGGCCACTCCAATACCTTGACTTTGTTGTCCTTAAAAACGTCTTGGTGAAAAGAGGGGCAGCATTGAGTAGCTTGGATGAATAAGGTGCCCAGAGTACACTGCCTGCTACTCTGTCTCAGATGCTAATATATGCATATTATTAGTAGTATTGGATAGAAAACACTGAGGTTTCTAAAACTGTTTGAATGATGTCTGTGAGTATAACATAACTCATATGGCAGGCAAATCCCTGAGAAGAATCCAACCAGGAAGTGGGACATCTGAGGTGAGGAGTTTGAAGGTAGGATTTGAAATACATCCACAGGTACACCTCCAATTGACTTAAAACATGTCAATTAGCCTATCAGAAGCTTCTAAAGCCATGACATCATTTTCTGGAATTTTCTAAGCTGTTTAAAGGCACAGTCAACTTGTATGTAAACTTCTGACCCACTGGAATTGTGATACAGTGAATTATAAGTGAAATAATCTGTCTGTAAACAATTGTTGGAAAAATGACTTGTGTCATGCACAAAGTAGATGTCCTAACCAACTTGCATAAACTATAGTTTGTTAACAAGAAATTGGTGGTTGAAAAACAAGTTTTAATGACTCCAACCTAAGTGTATGTAAACTTCCGACTTCAACTGTAGCTATTTGATTTGGGATTTTAGGACCCCCTGAAGAAAAAAAAACGAACAATGATTTGCTTTACTGCTATTAGCCCATAGAAACGTATTTAATAACAGCATAATACATGGATAAAGAGATAGGCAAGAAAAAAATAATAAAGGAAGCTTGTTCTGAAGTGTCTGTCCTATATCTGAGAGATGCATTATATGTATTACAGAACAAAAATATAAACTCAACATGTAAAGTGTTGCTCCCATGTTTCATGAGCTGAAATAAAAGCAACATTTGTTTACATCCTTGTTAGTGAACATTTCTCCTTTACCAAGATAATCCATCCACCTGACAGGTGTGGAATATCAAGAAGCTGATTAAACAGCATGATCCTTACAAAGGTTCACCTTGTGCTGGGGACAATAAAAAGCCACTCTAAAATATGCAGTTTTGCCACATAACACAATGTGTTACGTTGTTCGTAATAATGATGTTTGGACCAAGGCATGTTGAGCTCCACATATCTTAATGAAAGTGAAACTAAGCAAGGACAAAAACAAATAAACAATACAGTAACAGCGAACCGTGACTACAGAGATGCTATGTGCACTAACTCAAAACACATACATATAAACAATATCCCATAACCCACAGGTGGAAAAAATGCTACTTAAGTATGATTCCCAAATAGAGACAACGATAACCAGCTGCCTCTAATTGGGAATCATACAAATCACCAACATAGAAAATCAAACCTAGAACCCCACATAGAAAATATAAACTAGAACAAAAACCCCTAGTCACGCCCTGACCTACTCTACCATAGAAAATACAGGTTTTCTATGGTCAGGACGTGACACAATGCCACAGATGTTTTGAGGGAGCAAGCAATTGGCATGCTGACAGCAGGAATATCCACCGGAGCTGTTGCCAGAGAATTGAATGTTAATTTTTCTACCACAAGTCGCCTCATCATTTTAGAGAATTTGGCAGTACATCCAACCGGCTTGACAACCGCAGACCACGTGCAACCACGCCAGCCCAGGACCTCCAAATCCCACATCGCCACCCGGACAGCTGATGAAACAGAGTATTTCTGAGTATTTCTGTCTGTAATAAAGCCCTTTCGTGGGGAAAAACGAATTCTGATTGGCCGGGCCTGGCTCCCAAGTGGTTGGGCCTATGCCCTCAGACTGGGGCGAAGGTTCACCTTCCAACAGGACAATGACCCTAAGCACACAGCAAAGACAACGCATGAGTGGCTTCGGGACTCTGAATGTCCTTGAGTGGCCCAGCCAGAGCCCGGACTTGAACCTGATCGAACATCTCAAGAGAGACCTGAAAATAGGTGTGCAGTGACGCTCCCCATCCAACCTGAGAGAGCCTGAGAGGATCTGCAGAGAAGAATGGGAGAAACTTCCCAAATACAGGTGTGCCAAGCTTGTAGTGTCATAACTAAGAAGACTAGAGGCTGGAATCACTGCTTCAACAAAGTACTGAGTAAAGGGTCTGAATACTTATGTACATGTGATATTATTATTATTTATTTAAAACATTTCTAAAAATCAGTTTTTGCTTTTTCGTTATTCGTTATTGTGTGTAGATTGATGAGGGAATAAGGCAGTAATGTCATGTGTGCTCTCTCTCCGGCCTCTAGGTCACCAGGCTGCTCATGATGGCGCACACCTGTCACCGTCATCACTCACCTGGACTCCATCACTCCCCTGATTACCTTCCCTATATCTGTCACTACCTTCGGTTCCTCCCCTATATCTGTCACTCCCCTGATTACCTTCCCAATATCTGTCACTCCCTTCGGTTCCTCCCCTATATATTTCACTCCCTTTGGTTCCTTCCCCAGGCGTTATTGTTTCTGTGTCAGTTCTGTGCGTTGTCCGTGTTTATTATTTTGTATTATGTGTTTATTTATTAAAACACACACTCTCTGAACTTGACTCTCAGAGCACATCGTTACAGAATAACGGCTCACCTACGGGAAGCATCAGGGAGTGTTTTTAGTTTTTTTGTGTCAGGTGGAATGACGTTGGTTCCGGGAGCCACTACAGGTTTACATGCCTCAGCCAGATTGCCAGACTGCCCTGCCTCTGCCGGCTCGTCAGCCTCTCAAGCCTTCGCCAGATCTCCAGGCTCCCTTGCCTCCGCTGGCTCGTCAGTCTCTCAAGCCTTCGCCAGATCTCCAGGCTCCCCTGCCTCCGCCGGCTCGTCAGCCTCTCAAGCCTTCGCCAGATCTCCAGGCTCCCTTGCCTCCGCCGGCTCGTCAGCCTCTCAAGCCTTCGCCAGATCTCCAGGCTCCCCTGCCTCCGCCGGCTCGTCAGCCTCTCAAGCCTTCGCCAGATCTCCAGGCTCCCCTGCCTCCGCCGGCTCGTCAGTCTCTCAAGCCTTCGCCAGATCTCCAGGCTCCCCTGCCTCCGCCGGCTCGTCAGTCTCTCAAGCCTTCGCCAGATCTCCAGGCTCCCCTGCCTCCGCCGGCTCGTCAGTCTCTCAAGCCTTCGCCAGACCTCCAGGCTCCCCGGCCTCCGCCGGCTCGTCAGTCTCTCAAGCCTTCGCCAGATCTCCAGGCTCCCTTGCCTCCGCCGGCTCGTCAGTCTCTCAAGCCTTCGCCAGATCTCCAGGCTCCCCTGCCTCCGCCGGCTCGTCAGTCTCTCAAGCCTTCGCCAGACCTCCAGGCTCCCCGGCCTCCGCCGGCTCGTCAGTCTCTCAAGCCTTCGCCAGATCTCCAGGCTCCCCTGCCTCCGCCGGCTCGTCAGTCTCTCAAGCCTTCGCCAGATCTCCAGGCTCCCCTGTGTGGCTGAGAGTGTGTGGGTAACAAAGTGTTGTGGATGTGTTTCTGGCTTGTTATGAGTGGGACTTAGCAAACAGGCCATCTCCACTCTATCTTGCTTAACACTACAAAAGAGTCAAATCAAAGCAAATCAAATGTTATTGGTCACATACACATGGCTAGTAGATGTTAATGTGAGTGTAGCGAAATGCTTGTGCTTCTAGTTCCGACCATGCTGTAATATCTACAATTTCACAACAACTAACTTATACACACAAGTGTAAAGGAATGAATTAGAATATGTACATATAAATATATGGATGAGCGATGGCTGAATGGCATAGGCAAGATGCAGTAGATGGTATGGAGTACAATATATACATATGAGATGAGTAATGTAGGGTATGTAAACATTATATAAAGTGGCATTGTTTAAAGTGACTAGTGATACATTTATTACATCCTATTTTTAATTATTAAAGTGGCTAGAGATGAGTCAGTGTGTTGGCAGCAGCCACTCAATGTTAGTGGTGGCTGTTTAACAGTCTGATGGCCTTGAGATAGAAGCTGTTTTTCAGACTCTTGGTGCCAGCATTGATGCACCTGTACTGACCTCGCCTTCTGGATGATAGTGGGGTGAACAGGCAGTGGCTCAGGTGGTTGTTGTCCTTGATGATCTTTATGGCCTTCCTGTGACATCGGGTGGTGTAGGTGTCCTGGAGGGCAGGTAGTTTGCCCCCGGTGATGCATTGTGCAGACCTCACTACCCTCTGGAGAGCCTTATGGTTGTGGGCGGACCAGTTGCCATATCAGGCGGTGATACAGCCTGACAGGATGCTCTTGATTGTGCATCTGTAAAAGTTTGTGAGTGTTTTCGGTGACAAGCCAAAATTCTTCAGCCTCCTGAGGTTGAAGAGGCGCTGTTGTGCCTTCTTCACCACGCTGCCTGTGTGGGTGGACCATTTAGGTTTGTCTGTGATGTGTACGCTGAGGAACTTTCCACCTTCTCCACTACTGTCCCGTCGATGCGGATAAGGGTTGCTCCCTCTGCTGTTTCCTGAAGTCCACGATCATCTCCTTTGTTTTGTTGACGTTGAGTGTGAGGTTATTTTCCTGACACCACACCATCGTTACGCACATGTGTGTGTGTGTGTGTGTGTGTGTGTGTGTGTGTGTGTGTGTGTGTTTGTCTGCAGTATATGCCTGTACAGTCTTTTCAAAAAGGGCAAAAATCTCTTCCAAATAAATCATCTTCACCCTCCTCGGCCCACACCGGTCATCCATCACATCCACAACACTTTGTCACCCACACACTCTCAGCCACACACTCTCATTGACACCCTGTTCTCTCACAGACTGCTACTCTGACAGTTCTCCTCCTAGTCTCCTCTGTCCCAGCCTGTCAATCAGGCAGGTGTGGCGTCTCCTCTCCTCTCACTGACAGCTGTGACAGGGCAACCATGTCCCCGGTCACGGAACAGTCACTCTGTGGTCTTCAAAGTCTCTCCTCTATAGGGCCGTCACACAGACCGACAACCAGGGCATTGGGTTTATATCAGCTTGATGAACACACACATACTCACATCCTAACTCCTCCTAACCCCTCCTAACCCCTCCTAACCCCTCCTAACTCCTCCTAACCCCTCCTAACTCCTCCTAACCCCTCCTAACTCCTCCTAACTCCTCCTTGTTGTCAATACAGCCGCTGTGTCAGATTTCAAAAAGGCTTTCTGGCGAAAGCAAAACATTCAATTATCTGAGGACAGCGCCCAGCACACAAATGCATAACAAATCATTTTCAACCAGGGAGTTGCGACACGAAAGACAGAAATAGCGATATAATATATGCCTTACCTTTGAAGATCTTCGTTTTCTATCCAAATCTACCAATTATATGCATATTATAGCTTCTGGGCCTGAGTAACAGGCAGTTTACTTTGGGCACGTTTTTCATCCGGACGTCAATATACCACCCCCTATCCCAAAGAAGTTAACTCCTCCTAACTACCTGCCCTTCTGTTGGCACTCCAAAAGATCCCAGTTACATTACAAATGGTCCTTTTGTTCGATAAAGTCCTTCTTTACATCCATAAAAACTCAGTTTAGCTGGAGGGCTTCAGTCAATAATCCACTCGGTTTCCCTCCTTCAAAATGCATACAAAATGAATCCCAAACGTTACCAATAAACTTATCCAAACAAGTCAATCAACGTTTATAATCAAACCTTAGGTACTCTAATATGCAAATAAATGATACAATTTAAGACGGAGAATCGTTATTGTCTTTACCGGAGAAAAATACCAAAGAACACGCTCTCATTCACACACTTGGAAACACTACAGCCAAAATGGGAGCATCCTAGAAAAACTACAACTTCTGGCTCATTTTTCAAAAAAACTGTTGACATCTAGTGGAAGCCCTAGGAACTGCAATCGGGCACGATTTCGCCCTATTATTAAAGTGCCAGCCATTGAAATCAGTGGTAGGATGAAATTTTGTTGGGGGGGAATCCTTGGGGTTTCGCCTGCCATTTAAATGTCACTTCTGTTATACTCACTCAGACATTATTTTAACAGTTTTAGAAACTTTACAGTGTTTTCTATCCAAATCTACCAATTATATGCATATTATAGCTTCTGGGCCTAAGTAGCAGGCAGTTTACTTTGAGCACGTTTTTCATCCGGACGTCAATATACCACCCCCTATCCCAAAGAAGTTAACTCCTCCTAACCCCTCCTAACTCCACCAAATGTAACTCCACTCTTCTCCTCTTACAGGTACACTGCTTCATCACTGATGACTCATGTAGTATACAGTTGTTTTCCTAGAGCTCTGTCCAGTCCCTAGCCACAGAAGGAGAGAAAGGGGGGGGGGCACACAGAGAGAGAAAGAGACAGACAGAGAGACTTCTCTCTACTGTCATTTACCTGCTAATAACACATAGCTTTCTAATGGGCCTAGCATTCTTAGATTGCCTCCAGCTTATTTGTTTATTGAGCGTTTATTTAACTATGTAAGCCAGTTAAGAACAAATTGTTATTTACAATGACGGCCTACACCGGCCAAACCCGAACGACGCTGGGCCAATTGTGCACAACCCTATTGGACTCCCAATCAGTTGTGATACAGCTTGGATTCAGCATGGATTCGAACCAGGGTGTCTGTAGTGACACCTCTATCACTGAGATACAGTGCCTTAGACCGCTGCGCCACTCAGGAGCCCTTTATTTGTTAGAGGGTGACCCGAAGCACACTGAGCGAGGCTTTGACAATCACTGTAAGGATGGAGACTTTAATTCATCTAGCACTACAGTACTAGATGAGTCACTCTCAAGCTGCCGGAGGAGAGAACATTTTTAAACAAATTAGAATGGAAGTGAAATGGAGAAGAACCATGGAAACGAAACGAGGAGGGGTGAACAATGGGAAGTTCTTACCTTTTGATATATATACAGTATGGCATGCCAATAGTGTGCTAAGCTGTCAACAAGGCAAAGGGTGGCAACTCTGACGAATCTCAAATATAAAATATGTTTTGATTGGTTTAACACTTTTTTGGTTGCTACATGATTCCATATGTGTCATTTCATAGTGTTAATGTCTTCACTATTATTCTACGAGGTAGAAAATAGTAAAAATAAAGAAAAACCCTGGAATGAGTAGGTGTTCAATCTTTTGATTGGTACTGTATATAATGTAAATGGGATCTAACTTAGAATGTATGATATTAATCTAGTTTAAAAAATGATAAAGATAATAAAGAGCCTAATTATTATTTTTCACTGCAGAGGGATGATGGTGGGGGGCTTAGGGAGGAGGAGAGCCGTTAGCGAACTGCAGAGGGATGATGGTGGGGGGCTTAGGGAGGAGGAGAGTCCTTAGTGCACTGCAGAGGGATGATGGTGGGGGGCTTAGGGAGGAGGAGAGCCGTTAGCGAACTGCAGAGGGATGATGGTGGGGGGGCTTAGGGAGGAGGAGAGCCGTTAGCGAACTGCAGAGGGATGATGGTGGGGGGGCTTAGGGAGGAGGTGAGCCCTTAGTGCACTGCAGAGGGATGATGGTGGGGGGGCTTAGGGAGGAGGAGAGCCGTTAGCGAACTGCAGAGGGATGATGGTGGGGGGCTTAGGGAGGAGGAGAGTCCTTAGTGCACTGCAGAGGGATGATGGTGGGGGGCTTAGGGAGGAGGAGAGCCGTTAGCGAACTGCAGAGGGATGATGGTGGGGGGGCTTAGGGAGGAGGAGAGCCGTTAGCGAACTGCAGAGGGATGATGGTGGGGGGGCTTAGGGAGGAGGTGAGCCCTTAGTGCACTGCAGAGGGATGATGGTGGGGGGCTTAGGGAGGAGGAGAGCCGTTAGCGAACTGCAGAGGGATGATGGTGGGGGGGCTTAGGGAGGAGGAGAGTCCTTAGTGCACTGCAGAGGGATGATGGTGGGGGGCTTAGGGAGGAGGAGAGCCGTTAGCACACTGCAGAGGGATGATGGTGGGGGGCTTAGCGAGGAGGAGAGTCCTTAGTGCACTGCAGAGGGATGATGGTGGGGGGCTTAGGGAGGAGGTGAGCCCTTAGTGCACTGCAGAGGGATGATGGTGGGGGGCTTAGTGAGGAGGAGAGCCCTTAGTGCACTGCAGAGGGATGATGGTGGGGGGGCTTAGGGAGGAGGTGAGCCCTTAGTGCACTGCAGAGGGATGATGGTGGGGGGCTTAGTGAGGAGGAGAGCCCTTAGTGCACTGCAGAGGGATGATGGTGGGGGGGCTTAGGGAGGAGGTGAGCCCTTAGTGCACTGCAGAGGGATGATGGTGTGGGTGGGGGTGGAGGGCTTAGGGTGGAGGATTTAAGGGCCTTCTGCATGTGCATTTTATATTGGGTTGAACAGAGCGGGTAGACAGAGAGGTGAGTAAGACTGTATGTGGTAACAGTTATAATAGGAAAGGAGCCTAAGGTCAAGGGACCTCTGAGGTATGGGATATGTGAGGTATGGGACCTGTGAGGTATGGGACCTGTGAGGTATGGGACCTGTGAGTTATGGGATGTGTGAGTTATGGGATCTGTGCGTTATGGGATCTGTGAGTTATGGGATCTGTGAGTTATGGGACCTGTGAGTTATGGGACCTGTGAAGTACGGGACCTGTGAGTTATGGGATGTGTGAGTTATGGGATGTGTGAGTTATGGGATGTGTGAGTTATGGGATGTGTGAGTTATGGGATGTGTGAGTTATGGGATCTGTGAGTTATGGGATCTGTGAATTATGGGATCTGTATATGAAACCATTAGGACGGATACTGTGGGTATGGCAGTGTGTAGGAGAAGATCTATAGCTTATCATCTGTTCACAACACACACACACACACACACACACACATACACACACACACACACGATGCTGAAGCATGGGGCGGCAGGGCAGCCTAGTGGTTAGAGCGTTGGACTAGTAACCGGAAGTTCAAACCCCCGAGCTGACAAGGTACAAATCTGTCATTCTGCCCTTGAACAGGCAGTTAACCCACTGTTCCTAGGCCGTCATTGAAAATAAGAATTAGTTCTTAACTGACTTGCCTAGATAAATAAAGTTAAAATAAACACACACACACACGATGCTGAAGCATAGGTCATAGCATAGCCTGCTGGTTCTGCAACAGCTAGGAGGCATCATGGTAATTACATAATGTATTGATATCTGTGATGGTGGGGGGGCTTAGGGAGGAGGTGAGCCCTTAGTGCACTGCAGAGGGATGATGGTGGGGGTGGGGGTGGAGGGCTTAGGGTGGAGGATTTAAGGGCCTTCTGCATGTGCATTTTATATTGGGTTGAACAGAGAGGGTAGACAGAGAGGTGAGTAAGACTGTATGTGGTAACAGTTATAATAGGAAAGGAGCCTAAGGTCAAGGGACCTCTGAGGTATGGGATATGTGAGGTATGGGACCTGTGAGGTATGGGACCTGTGAGGTATGGGACCTGTGAGATATGGGACCTGGGAGTTCATGGACCTGGAAGTTATGGGACCTGGGAGTTATGGGACCTGGGAGGTATGGGATCTGTGAGGTATGGGATCTGTGAGGTATGGGACCTGTGACGCATGGGACCTGAGAGGTATGGGACCTCTGATGTATGGAATCTGTGCATTATGGGACTTGTGGAGTATGGGATCTGTGAAGTACGGGACCTGTGAGTTATGGGATGTGTGAGTTATGGGATCTGTGCGTTATGGGATCTGTGAGTTATGGGATCTGTGAGTTATGGGATCTGTGAGTTATGGGATCTGTGAGTTATGGGATCTGTGAATTATGGGATCTGTATATGAAACCATTGGGACGGATACTGTGGGTATGGCAGTGTGTAGGAGAAGATCTATAGCTTATCATCTGTTCACAACACACACACACACACGATGCTGAAGCATGGGGCGGCAGGGCAGCCTAGTGGTTAGAGCGTTGGACTAGTAACCGGAAGTTCAAACCCCCGAGCTGACAAGGTACAAATCTGTCATTCTGCCCTTGAACAGGCAGTTAACCCACTGTTCCTAGGCCGTCATTGAAAATAAGAATTTGTTCTTAACTGACTTGCCTAGATAAATAAAGGTAAAATAAACACACACACACACACACGATGCTGAAGCATAGGTCATAGCATAGCCTGCTGGTTCTGCAACAGCTAGGAGGCATCATGGTAATTACATAATGTATTGATATCTGTGTGGGACAAGTGGAGGGTTACGTGGAGGACAGGTGGATGAGAGGAAGTGGAGGGATGTAAGATAGGAGGGGTGGAACACGCACATGCATACGCACACACACAACCCCCTACCCCACGCACACACCAAGTACTCCACCTCAGACTCACCTGGCAGAAGACAGGTTTGTATCTGTCTGAGAACAGGAGGGTCAGCTCTTCTGAGTCGTACTCCTGGGGCAGCCGGTCCACACAAAGGCACTTAGAGTGGAGGTGGTGACCCGCAGTCAACTGGTTCACATCTGTCCATTGGACCATGACCGCACGGTCCCCCTCTGGTCGCCCCAGTAGCTCCAACCGCGCCCGCGACGCAGAGTCCTTCTTCATGTATTCCACAAAGCCGTAGCCCTTGGAGTGTCCGGTGAGCTCGCTGTAGACCAGGAAGCAGCGCTCAATGTTTCCGTAGGAACGGACTAGGTCCTCCAGCTGCTGGGCAGTAAAGGTGTGGGGCAGGTTGGTGAGGCAGAGCAGACTGTCTGTGGGCTGGAGCTGCACTGTGATGTCCCGGCTGCGCACGATGCTCTGGTGGAGGGAGCGGATGGCATCCTGAGCCTGGTCACCGTTCAGCAGGGTCACAAATGCTGGAGGGACACGGATAGGGGCGCACAGAGACAGGGATGGAGGCAGGGACGCACAGAGACAGGGACGGAGACAGGGGGACACAGAGAAAAGGACGGAGACAGGGTACATGGATGCACAGAGACAGGGACGGAGACAAGGACATGGACACACAGAGACAGGGATGGAGACAGCGACACGGACAGGGATGCACCGAGACAGGGACGGAGACAAGGACATGGACACAGAGACATGGGACATGGACAGGGAGATAGACATGGACAAGGAGACATGGACAGGGAGACAGACACAGACAAGGAGACACAGACATGGACAGGAAGACACAGACATGGACAGGAAGACACAGACATGGACAGGAACATGGACAGAGACAGAAACAAGGAGACACACAGCCAGAGACGCACAGAGACACACAGAGACACGCATAGAGACACACAGAGACGCACAGAGACACACAGAGACACGCATAGAGACACACAGAGACGCACAGAGATACACAGAGACACGCATAGAGACACACAGAGACGCACAGAGATACACAGAGAGAAAGTCCCACATTAGCTGGGAGCAACCTGGAAATAATTTACTCACTGACAGACATATTTAACCTGCCTCTAAACACACATTGACAAAACAGCATGCTAGATCACTATGACAGGGGAGGCGTTTACAACATCACAGGCCAATAAAAATGGCTAATCAAACCTGAACACTTTCAAACTAGTGCTAACAGCCCGAAACAACGGTGCCCCCCCCCCCCCCACGCCGACACGCCAGTGCAGTGATTCATGGGCCGTGAAATGAGGCGGTAATGAATTGATATGGAATGTGTAGCGTAGCTAAAATATCCCTCAGCCGAGCGAGGGCTGTAGTGATAGCAGCTTCTGTCTGACAGACTGACTAGCTGGCCAAAACACGTGACTGCTGATTTAAAAATATTTCTAAATAAACTTCATTTGAGAGTGCTGGTCATCTTCTTCATAAATGACAAAATGATTGTTAAACCTGCTAAACAGTTAGTGTCTGTGGTAGGTCTGTGTTGAATATTCAGTTTCATTTAGTTGAAAACAAGTGATAAACACCAATACAGGTACAAAAATGTATTAAAAAAGTGGTGTGCAGGTGTGGTTGGAGGACTGTGAAAACAGATAACAGTGGTGTGCAGGTGTGGTTGGAGGACTGTGAAAACAGATAACAGTGGTGTGCAGGTGTGGTTGGAGGACTGTGAAAACAGATAACAGTGGTGTGCAGGTGTGGTTGGAGGACTGTGAAAACAGATAACAGTGGTGTGCAGGTGTGGTTGGAGGACTGTGAAAACAGATAACAGTGGTGTGCAGGTGTGGTTGGAGGACTGTGAAAACAGATAACAGTGGTGTGCAGGTGGGGTTGGAGGACTGTGAAAACAGATAACAGTGGTGTGCAGGTGTGGTTGGAGGACTGTGAAAACAGATAACAGTGGTGTGCAGGTGTGGTTGGAGGACTGTGAAAACAGATAACAGTGGTGTGCAGGTGTGGTTGGAGGACTGTGAAAACAGATAACAGTGGTGTGCAGGTGTGGTTGGAGGACTGTGAAAACAGATAACAGTGGTGTGCAGGTGTGGTTGGAGGACTGTGAAAACAGATAACAGTGGTGTGCAGGTGTGGTTGGAGGACTGTGAAAACAGATAACAGTGGTGTGCAGGTGTGGTTGGAGGACTGTGAAAACAGATAACAAAACCTACTGATTATAAATGAACTGATCAGTAAAAAACAATCACTGAGTAGAAGTACTATATCTAAATCTTTTTATTTGTACCTTTATTTAACTAGACAAGTCAGTTAAGAACACATTTCTATTTACAATGATGGCCTAGGAACTGCCTTGTTCAGGGGCAGAACGACGGAGCCTTTCATGGCTATCAGCCTCTTGCAGGTGACATCTTTCAAAGCAGAGCCGAGACAACACTATCAAGGCCTGTTGCATTTATCCTAATGCCCTTCCAGGGTTCTGAGAACGTTGTGCTAACGTTGTGCTAAGTGCAACAGGATAGAGACTAATACTGGCATTACCAGGAGAGGGATTTGGGTGCTGTCGAGTTATGAAGGATTTGAGAGACACCGGCACAGTTTAGCAGTGATCCCACTAATGTCTGATGAAACTGATGGTGGAGCTGAACCCAGAGCACTAATGTGATTCCAGGATTGTTCTGTCAGATAACACCAGAGAGGACCTCTCTCCCACGTCCCACCCGTCGGCTGCTACAACTCCCAGCTCCATGTGCACGACTTCACATTCCATTAAAGCGTTAATACACGCTGTCCGCCATCCTGCCCTGCAACCGCCCGCACAGAAATCAATTAACTCAACACTCTAATACTCAAAGTGCATAATGGATCTATTTCTCTGAGCTGAGATGGTATTCTGGGCATACTGCGGTAAGCACAGTAACATCCCACTGAGAGTAGCCTGTATGCTGTCTTAGGCAGACTTTATGCCCTCTCTGAAGTGTTCCCTCTCTTTCTGTGTTTCTCTTTCTCTCTTTATTTCTCTCTCTCATTCTTTCTCTTTCTCTCCCTTCATCAAACAATACACTCCAAGAAGTGGTGGCTTACTAAATGGAACACCGCTGCTCAATATGTTCTTCACGTGACAGAGTGGAGTGGAGGAATGGAGGGAGGAGGGGAGGAATGGAGGGAGGAGGGGAGGACGGGAGAGAGGAGGGGAGGAATGGAGAGAGGAGGGGAGTACGGGAGAATGGAGGGGAGGAATGGAGGGAGGAGGGGAGGAATGGAGGGAGGAGGGGAGGAATGGAGGGAGGAGGGGAGGAATGGAGAGAGGAGGGGAGTACGGGAGAATGGAGGGGAGGAATGGAGGGAGGAGGGGAGGAATGGAGAGAGGAGGGGAGTATGGGAGAATGGAGGGGAGGAATGGAGGGAGGAGGGGAGGAATGGAGGGAGGAGGGGAGGAATGGAGGGAGGAGGGGAGGAATGGAGGGATGAGGGGAGGAATGGAGAGAGGAGGGGAGGAATGGAGAGAGGAGGGGAGGAATGGAGGGAGGAGGGGAGGAATGGAGAGAGGAGGGGAGGAATGGAGGGAGGAGGGGAGGAATGGAGAGAGGAGGGGAGGAATGGAGAGAGGAGGGGAGGAATGGAGAGAGGAGGGGAGGAATGGAGGGAGGAGGGGAGGAATGGAGAGAGGAGGGGAGGAATGGAGAGAGGAGGGGAGGAATGGAGGGAGGAGGGGAGGAATGGAGGGAGGAGGGGAGGAATGGAGGGAGGAGGGGAGGAATGGAGGGAGAAGGGGAGGAATGGAGGGAGGAGGGGAGGAATGGAGGGAGAAGGGGAGGAATGGAGGGAGGAGGGGAGGAATGGAGGGAGGAGGGGAGGAATGGAGAGAGGAGGGGAGGAATGGAGAGAGGAGGGGAGGAATGTAGGGAGGAGGGGAGGAATGGAGGGAGGAGGGGAGGAATGGAGAGAGGAGGGGAGGAATGGAGAGAGGAGGGGAGGAATGGAGGGAGGATGGAGGAATGGAGGGAGGAGGGGAGGAATGGAGGGAGAAGGGGAGGAATGGAGGGAGAAGGGGAGGAATGGAGGGAGGAGGGGAGGAATGGAGGGTGGAGGGGAGGAATGGAGGGAGGAGGGGAGGACGGGAGAGAGGAGGGGAGGAATGGAGGGAGGAGGGAGGAATGGAGGGAGGAGGGGAGGAATGGAGGGAGGAGGGGAGGAATGGAGGGAGGAGGGGAGGACGGGAGAGAGGAGGGGAGGAATGGAGGAGAGGAGGGAGGATTGGAGGGAGGAGGGGAGGAATGGAGGGAGAAGGGGAGGAATGGAGGGAGGAGGGAGGAATGGAGGGAGGAGGGGAGGAATGGAGGGAGGAGGGGAGGAATGGAGAGAGGAGGGGAGGAATGGAGAGAGGAGGGGAGGAATGTAGGGAGGAGGGGAGGAATGTAGGGGAGGAGGGGAGGAATGGAGGGAGGAGGGGAGGAATGGAGAGAGGAGGGGAGGAATGGAGGAGGAGGGAGGAGGAATGGGGGAAGGAAGGGGAGGAATGGAGGGAGGAGGGGAGGAATGGAGGGAGGAGGGGAGGACCGGAGAGAGGAGGGGGAGGACTGGAGGGAGGAGGAGGAATGGAGGGAGGAGGGGAGGAATGGAGGGAGGAGGGAGGAATGGAGGGAGGAATGGAGGAGGAGGGGAGGACGGAGAGAGGAGGGGAGGAATGGAGGGAGGAGGGAGGAGATGGAGGGAGGAGGGGAGGAATGGAGGGAGAAGGGAGGAATGGAGGGAGAAGGGAGGAATGGAGGGAGGAGGGAGGAATGGAGGGAGGAGGGAGGAATGGAGGGAGGAGGGGAGGAATGGAGAGAGGAGGGGAGGAAGGAATGGAGGGAGGGAGGAGGAATGGAGGGAGGAGGGGAGGAATGGAGGGAGGAGGGGAAGAATGTAGGAATGGAGGGAGGATGGGAGGAATGGAGAGAGGAGGGGAGGAATGGAGGAATGGAGGGAGGAATGGATGGAGAAGGGGAGGAATGGAGGGAGGAGGGGAGGAATGGAGAGAGGAGGGGAGGAATGGAGGGAGGAGGGGAGGAATGGAGGGAGGAGGGGAGGAATGGAGGGAGGAGGGGAGGAATGGAGGGAGGAGGGGAGGAATGGAGGGAGGAGTGGAGGAATGGAGGGAGGAGTGGAGGAATGGAGGGAGGAGTGGAGGAATGAAGGGAGGAGTGGAGGAATGGAGGGAGGAGGGGGAGGAATGGCGGGAGGAGTGGAGGGAGGGGTGGAGGAATGGAGGGAGGAGTGGAGGAATGGAGGGAGGAGTGGAGGAATGAAGGGAGGAGTGGAGGAATGGCGGAATGGCGGGAGGAGTGGAGGAATGGAGAGAGGAGTGGAGGAGTGGAGGAATGGAGAGAGGAGGGGAGGAATGGAGGGAGGAGGGGAGGAATTGGAGGGAGGAGGGGAGGAATGGAGGGGGAGGGGAGGAATGGAGGGAGGAGTGGAGGAATGGAGGGAGGATGGAGGAATGGAGAGAGGAGGGGAGGAATGGAGAGAGGAGGGGAGGAATGGAGAGAGGGGGGGAGGAATGGAGAGGGGGGGAGGAATGGAGGGAGAAGGGGAGCAATGGAGGGAGGAGGGGAGGAATGGAGAGAGGAGGGGAGGAATGGAGGGAGGAGGGGAGGAATGGAGGGAGGAGGGGAGGAATGGAGGGAGGAGGGGAGGAATGGAGGGAGGAGTGGAGGAATGGAGGGAGGAGTGGAGGAATGGAGGGAGGAGTGGAGGAATGGAGGGAGGAGGGGAGGAATGGCGGGAGGAGTGGAGGGAGGGGTGGAGGAATGGAGGGAGGAGTGGAGGAATGGAGGGAGGCGGGGGAGGAATGGAGGGGGGGGGGGGGAATGGAGGGAGGAGGGGAGGAATGGAAGGAGGAGGGGAGGAATGGAAGGAGGAGGGGAGGAATAGGGGAGGAGGAGAGGAATGGAAGGAGGAGGGGAGGGAGGAGGGGAGGAATGGAGGGAGGAGGGGAGGACAGCTAAAACATCTTAAATAGTTTACACAATAATCTTATAATACAGAGGCGTTCCAGAAGCTGCTGACAGGTTGTCAGGTTAAACGTTTCTCTCCAAATACAAAGAGGCTCTTAATTACAGGGCTTGGCTTCAAAACGCAGCGATTGAATTGGATTTCTATAAGGACTGTGTATGGCAAGAAGAACGTAAGGAAAGAAAGACAGAGGGAATCTGTTGTGGAATCATCTCATAGCCTACAATTCTACATACCATGTTTCCTTGTGAAGTCGCTAATTAAAAACACAGGACACTAAGGAGGACAGCGATGACTACTGTATGAATCACATTGTGTAGAACACAGGGCTTTGTTCACCTACTATGCTCCTGTCAATACCGTACTGTAGATGACATCCTCTCTGTTTCTTCACTATGGCCATGTCTGTACTCCATGTACCCAACAGATGGTATCACAGGATGGGAACATGCCCCAACCCACATTAATATTCCTCTTCGTCCACATCACTGAGAACTTCTCATGGACCAACACCACCACTCGTGTCAAGAGGGCGCAACAGCGTCTTTACTTCCTAACGTGGCTGAAGAAATTCGGTATGCCACCACGAGTCCTCTCCAAATACTACCGCTGCACCATCGAGAGTGTCCTGACCGGTTACATCACGGCCTGGTACGGAAATTGCTCCATCCGCGACCACAAGGCCCTCCAGCGGATGGTGAAGATGGCCCAGTTCTTCCACCCATCCAGGACATCTACATGAAATGATGCCTGAGGAAGGCATGCAGCATCATCAAGGACCCCACACACCCCAGCCACACTCCAGTTCTCTCCCGTACCGTCGGGCAGACGATATCGGAGCATGAGGTCTGATACCAACAGGCTCAGGCTCCCCACACCCCGTCCCTTCCCCAAAACACATGTAAATATTGGACTAAAATATTGGACTAAAACATTTAAACGTGTTAACCCTCGCAAGGCTGCCGGCCCAGACGGCATCCCTAGCCGCGTCCTCAGAGCATGCACAGACCAGCTGGCTGGTGTGTTTACAGACATATTCAATCAATCCCTATCCCACTCTGCTGTCCCCACATGCTTCATGATGGCCACCATTGTTCCTGTACCCAAGAAAGCAAAGGTAACTGAGCAAAACGATTATCGCCCCGTAGCACTCACTTCCGTCATCATGAAGCGCTTTGAGAGACCAGTGAAGGATCATATCACCTCCACCCTACCCAACACCCTAGACCCACTCCAATTTGCTTACCACCCCAATAGGTCCACAGACGATGCAATCGCAATCACACTGCATACTGCCCTAACCCATCTGGACAAGAGGAATACCTATGTAAGAATGCTGTTCATCGACTACAGCTCAGCATTTAACACCATAGTTAAATGCTTTAACACCCTGGGTCTCGACCCCACCCTGTGCAACTAGGTCCTGGACTTTCTGACGGGCCGCCCCCAGGTGGTGAGGGTAGGTAACAACATCTCCACCCCGCTGATCCTCAACACTGGGCACCCCACAACCGTGCGTTCTGAGCCCTCTCCTGTACTCCCTGTTCACCCACGACTGCGTGGCCATGCATGCCTCCAACTCAATCATCAAGTTTGCAGACGACACTACAGTGGTAGTCTTGATTACCAACAACGATGAAATGGCCTACAGGGAGGTGAGGGCCCTCGGAGTGTGGTGTCAGGAAAACAACCTCTCACTCATCGTCAACAAAACAAAGGAGATGATTGTGGACTTCAGGAAACAGCAGAGGGAGCACCCCCCCTATCCACATCGATGGACAGCAGTGGAGAAGGTAGTAAGTTTTAAGTTCCTCGGGGTACACATCAAGGACAAACTGAAATGATCCACACACATAGACAGCGTGGTGAAGAAGGTACAACAGTGCCTCTTCAACCTCAGAAGGCTGAAGAAATGTGTCATCAAAAACACTCACAAACTTCTACCAATGCACAATCGAGAGCATCCTGTCGGGCTGTATCACCGCCTAGTACGGCAACTGCTCCGCCCACAACCGTAAGGCTCTCCAGAGGGTAGTGAGGTCTGCACAACGCATCACCGGGGGCAAAATACCTGCCCTCCAGGACACCTACACCACCCAATGTCACAGGAAGGCCAAAAAGATCATCAAGGACAACAACCACCAAGGAATGCCTGTTCACCCCACTATCATCCAGAAGGCGAGGTCAGTACAGGCACATCAAAGCAGGGACCGAGAGTCTGAAAAACAGCTTCTATCTCAAAGCCATCAGACTGTTAAACAGCCACCACTAACATTGAGTGACTGCTGCCAACATACTGACTCAAATCTCTAGCTACTTTAATAATTAAAAATTGGATGTAATAAATGTATCACTAGTCACTTTAAACAATGCCACTTTATATAATGTTTACATACCCTACATTACTCATCTCATATGTATATACTGTACTCTATACCATCTACTGCATCTTGCCTATGCCATTCAGCCATCGCTCATCCATATATTTATATGTACATATTCTAATTCATTCCTTTACACTTGTGTGTATAAGGTAGTTGTTGTGAAATAGTTAGATTACATGTTAGATATTACTGCACGGCCCAAACTAGAAGCACAAGCACTTCGCTACACTCGCATTCACATCTACTAACCATGTGTATGTGACCAATAAACATTTGATTTGATTTTGACTATAAATTGTGCCTTCCTGTATGGTGCCTTCATGTGCCTTCCTGTATTATACTTATGTATAATACAGTGTTTATTATATTCTATTGAGGCATTTACTTTATGTTGGTATTCTTATCTTGTGTTATTTCTTATTGTTGTTGCATTGTGGAGAAGGAACCAGCAAGTAAGCATTGTGTTGGCCAGTATATACCATGTGTACCCTGTACATATGACTAACAAACAGGCAAGGCCCAGCTAGAAGGACAGTCCCAGAGTTCAGACCATGGCTGTAACACACACAGATGATTTGTTTTTCCTCATCCCTTTTGTTGCCGTTGGAAGCTCAAACTAGGCCCCGCCTGCTGATTTAAACTAGGCCCCGCCTGCTGATTTAAACTAGGCCCCGCCTGCTGATTTAAACTAGGCCCTACCTGCTGATTTAAACTAGGCCCCGCCTGCTGATTTAAACTAGGCCCCGCCTGCTGATTTAAACTAGGCCCCGCCTGCTGATTTAAACTAGGCCCCGCCTGCTGATTTAAACTAGGCCCCGCCTGCTGATTTAAACTAGGCCCCGCCTGCTGATTTACAGCACATCAGTTAAAGGAGCATCCACTATAGGCAAAGCCATGGTTCTTGTCTCTCTCTGCAAACACACACAATCTGGATATAAACACACAGAGACGCAACAGACACGTGTCAACAGAACAAGGTCAACTCGAGTCAAACTCTTTCACAGCAAGAATGAATGTTTTCTCTCCACAAATGTAGACCTGGCGTCTCTTTCTCTCCCTCCCTGACAGCTAACATAAAGCTCAGAGAGAGAGAGAAATGTAATTGAATTGAGAGAGCGAGTGAACACGTTTCACTGTTATCACAAACTGTTCATCAGAGCAGCACTTTAATTTGCATCTCTCCTCAGCGACCCTGGTCTAAAGTAATGTGTTCAGCATAGGAACCAGCCACTCACACTCTTCACTCAGCCCCATCACTTACTGCTGACCCCCAGCTCCAGCCCCTCTAGCCCCCATCCTCTCTCAGCCACTCCTCCCCCCCAGCTCCAGCCCCTCTAGCCCCCACCCTCTCTCAGCCTCTCCTCCCCCCCAGCTCCAGCACCTCTAGCCCCATCCTCTCTCAGCCTCTCCTCCCCCCCCAGCTCCAGCCCCTCTAGCCCCCATCCTCTCTCAGCCACTCCTCCCCCCCAGCTCCAGCCCCCATCCTCTCTCAACCTCTCCTTCCCCCCAGCTCCAGCCCCTCTAGCCCCGATCCTGTCTCAGCCTTTCATCCCCCCAGCTCCCTCTAGCCCCCATCCTCTCTCAGCCCCCCCCCATCTCCAGCCCCTCTAGCCCCCATCATGTCTCAGCCTCTCCTCCCCCCCAGCACCAGCCCCTCTAGCCCTCAGCCTCTCTCAGCCTCTCCTTCCCCCCAGCTCCAGCTCCAGCCCCTCTAGCCCTCAGCCTCTCTCAGCCTCTCCTTCCCCCCAGCTCCAGCCCCTCTAGCCCCAATCCTCTCTCAGCCTTTCCTCCCCCCAGCTACAGGCCCTCTAGCCCTCAGCCTCTCCTTCCCCCCAGCTCCAGCCCCTCTAGCCCCCATCCTCTCTCAGCCTTTCCTCCCCCCAGCTCCAGGCCCTCTAGCCCTCAGCCTCTCTCATCCTTTCAACCCCCAGCTCCAGGCCTTCTAGCCCTCAGTCTCTCTCAGCCTTTCATCCCCCCAGCTCCAGGCCTTCTTAGCCCTCAGTCTCTCTCAGCCTTTCATCCCCCCAGCTCCAGGCCTTCTAGCCCGCAGCCTCTCTCAGCCTTTCATCCCCTCAGCTCCAGGTCCTTATAGCCCTCAGCCTCTCTCAGCCTTTCATCCCCCCAGCTCCAGGCCTTCTAGCCCGCAGCCTCTCTCAGCCTTTCATCCCCCCAGCTCCAGGCCTTCTAGCCCTCAGCCTCTCTCAGCCTTTCATCCCCCCAGCTCCAGGCCTTCTAGCCCTCAGCCTCTCTCAGCCTTTCATCCCCCCAGCTCCAGGCCTTCTAGCCCGCAGCCTCTCTCAGCCTTTCATCCCCCCAGCTCCAGGCCTTCTAGCCCTCAGCCTCTCTCAGCCTTTCATCCCCCCAGCTCCAGGCCTTCTAGCCCTCAGCCTCTCTCAGCCTTTCATCCCCCCAGCTCCAGGCCTTCTAGCCCTCAGTCTCTCTCAGCTCCTTCAGCCCCCATTCATGAGTGGCCAGAAAGTGGCATACTCATTCCACAGCTCGTTCCACAGCTTCCCTACCTCCCTGCCACATAATTTCCATCACTCACTTTCTCTCCCTGCATGTAACACTAACTCAATCCTTCTCCTCTTCTCTCTCTTCCCTCCTCGTCTATGCTAGTCTGTTGTCATTAGAGTTTAAAAAGTCCCTGAATAGCCCTCTGAACCATATCATAGAATCTAATGCCCATGCCACCACAACCTGAAAATATCACTCCCCCATCACACCAGCGACGGCTTCCTTCCCCTTCGTGTAGAGACTGAAACTAGCCTGTCTATATGATCTGTTAACCACAATAACACTCTAGATAAGTAGAGGACACACATATGCCATCTGCTCTCTAATTTAGACTGTCAACAGTGTTAAGGCCATTGATGGGAAACCCATAGCTCAGGTCAGGGGGACAGTAAACTGTTGATGCTACAGCAGAGACATGGTAAGAGACTGAGTGAAAATGTAGTCTGTTCAGGACCCCTGGGCTATGATAAACCTGGTAGTGTACGGGCAGAGTCCTGAAGGGAGGATCTCCCTGTTCAGGACCCCTGGGCTATGATAAACCTGGTAGTGTACAGGCAGAATCCTGAAGGGAGAATCTCTCTGTTCAGGACCCCTGGGCTATGATAAACCTGGTAGTGTACGGGCAGAGTCCTGAAGGGAGGATCTCTCTGTTCAGGACCCCTGGGTTATGATAAACCTATTATAAACCTGGTAGTGCACGGGCAGAGTCCTGAAGGGAGGATCTCTCTGTTCAGGACCCCTGAGCTATGATAAACCTGGTAGTGTACGGGCAGAGTCCTGAAGGGAGGATCTCTCTGTTCAGGACCCCTGGGTTATGATAAACCTGGTAGTGTACGGGCAGAGTCCTGAAGGGAGGATCTCTCTGTTCAGGACCCCTGGGCTATGATAAACCTGGTAGTGTACGGGCAGAGTCCTGAAGGGAGGATCTCTCTGTTCAGGACCCCTGGGCTATGATAAACCTGGTAGTGTACGGGCAGAGTCCTGAAGGGAGGATCTCTCTGTTCAGGACCCCTGGGTTATGATAAACCTATTATAAACCTGGTAGTGCACGGGCAGAGTCCTGAAGGGAGGATCTCTCTGTTCAGGACCCCTGAGCTATGATAAACCTGGTAGTGTACGGGCAGAGTCCTGAAGGGAGGATCTCTCTGTTCAGGACCCCTGGGTTATGATAAACCTGGTAGTGTACGGGCAGAGTCCTGAAGGGAGGATCTCTCTGTTCAGGACCCCTGGGCTATGATAAACCTGGTAGTGTACGGGCAGAGTCCTGAAGGGAGGATCTCTCTGTTCAGGACCCCTGGGCTATGATAAACCTGGTAGTGTACGGGCAGAGTCCTGAAGGGAGAATCTCTCTGGAAGTGTTATTTATGAAGTGAAACTTAAGTATTCCCTCTGCTAGTAATGTAAGCACCAGGATTCAGAAGTGGGTCTGATATAATGATGGGTCATATGAACTAAAGAGATCCCACGCACAGTACAGCTGCCCTCAAGGATCAGATATTGCCTGTATGGCAGGTTAGCAACATAATAATTTGGTCTAAGGGGTTTTGTGCGCTTCAGACCTGTTGACTCTGATAACCCAGTGCAAACGCTCAGCACAGTGTGTGGCTGGATAGATGGGGAGGTTGTGTGTGACTCAGTGGTGCAAGTCAGACTCAACACACACACACCTGCTGTTTGTAGAGATAACACCAGAGAGGATGATAGGGCTGGGTGTGAGACTGCCAAGTGTTCCTGTGACAACTGTTGTTTTGTCACTATCATTACCAAAACTGGCTTCATCACCATCGTCATCATCATCATCATTACCGATTCTCTCTTCATCATCCTCATCATCAGCATCCTCATCATCATTACTAATACTGCCTTCATCATCATCATCATTACCAATACTTGCTTCATCGTCATCATCATTACCGATACTGGCTTCATCATCATCATCTTCATCATCATTACAGATACTGTCTACATCATCCTCATCATCATCAGCATCCTCATCATCATTACCAATACTGCCTTCATCATCATCATTACCGATACTGTCTTCATCACCCTCCTCATCATTATCATCATCATCATCAATACTGCCTTCATAATCATCATCATCATCATCAATACTGCCTTCATATTCATCATCATCATTATCAATACTGCCTTCATCATCATCATCATCATCATTATCAATACTACTTTCATTCTCATCATCATCATTACCAACTGTCTTCATCTTCATCATTACCAATACTGCCTTGATTTTCAGCATCATCATTACCAATACTGCCTTAATCTTCATCATCATCATTATCAATACTACCTTCATTCTAATCATCATCATTACCATTACTGTCTTCATCATCACCATCAGATACTGTCTTCATAATCATCATCGTCATTATCAATACTGCCTTCTTCATCATCATCATTACCAATACGGCCTTCATTTTCATCATCATCATCATTACCAATACTGCCTTTCTCCTCATAATCATCATTACCAATACTGCCTTCATCATCATCATCATCATGACCTTCTAAACTTTCAGTTAAAACACAGACAGGCTCTTTAGTTTATCAAGGAGAGGTGTTGTGAAGAGGTCGAATAAATTCATTAACGACCGGCACAGCACTGAGGCTATTGTTACCCATTTAAATGGGACTGTCTCAGGAAGATGAAACAATAGAGGAAGACAGAGCCCTACAGGAGAACTCTCAGGTTTGATTTCCTGGGTCCAAACAGAGCTCCATCAAATACTATGAAACTAGGAGCAGTGTCATGGAGAAGCAAATCAATTAGACAGCGGAGTGTGACACACGGAGTAAAACACAAATCACATTGTTTTGTCCAGGTTGAGATAATAGGGACTTAACAGGGAACACCTGGCAAACTATGAGTTGGCTACTGAATGGGATCAATCCAAACAGAACATATCTATCACATAGCACACACGGCCTGGCATGGGCACGGCCTGGCATGGGCACGGCCTGGCATGGGCACGGCCTGGCATGGGCACTGCTGCCCTCAATTACAGCTACTGACTCACACAGAACAGATGGACAGATGACGATGGAGACAGAGAGAGAGGGAAAGAGAGACAGAAATAACAAGAGGGAGAGATGGGGAGAAAGCGAGAGAAAGAGGGATAGATCTGCCTGCAGTTGTCCTCCAGGGCAATTACAGGGCTGAGAGGTCTCAAGTGGTATTGTCACTAAGAGCTGAGTTATAGACAAGTAGACCCATAATGGCTCTATCTGTTAAGGAGAAAACTCACCAGACCGATTGTCAGTGTGCACATTACGGGCCATTCGTTGGCTGTTCGTTGACTTGCTTTCGGTGCTGTGTGCTAGCGGGACCACCCACCCGTTTCTTCTATTTCTACATTACATACTTTTAGATTTGTGTTTCACTACACCCACAATAACATCTGCTAAATATGGGTATGTGACTAATACAACTTGATTTGATACATGTCGAATCAGTTTGCTAAGTACTCGAGGCCGGCAGACGCTTGACAATCCTACAAGCCTTTAGTTTGTGGAAAATTTCCAGGAGTCAAAAGAGACGATAATTTACATCTAAAGGCTTTAACACATTTAGATAAAGTGTCTTTGTTGATATTATACAATAACAGGGGAAAGGGCTAGTCAGAACATTGCCCTCTCAGAAACAGATGTGGTTCTATAAACATGTAGCATCTTTAGGTCATTGGCTAGTAAAAACCGCATGGATGTGGAGCTTCAGTACATTGGGTTATATAATGGGATGTTGCAGGCTGCCAGATACATGGCCGGCCCGCTCATTATGCAGCTGCTTAAGGTGGTAGATTGTCGAGGGTGGCAATTTCTGAGCAAAACTCACATTGTTCTGCCCTAAAACAAAAACAATTTCTCTTAACCAGTGGCATAGGGGCTTTTTAGGTGAGCGCTGATGCTGTCCTTCGATAAGCAGGGCCCACTTTGTCAAAAGCAGGGGCGCAAAATATTTTGCTTGAATGGCAAAGACCGGCACTGGCCAGATAGGATACAAGCTCTCCTTCTTCAAGCAATGTACTTGACTTTCATAGCACACTGTTCCTCTTCCTGTCTCTTTACAGTTCCTCTTCCTGTCTCTTTACAGTTCCTTGTCCTGTCTCTTTACAGTTCCTCTTCCTGTCTCTTCACAGTGCCTCTTCCTGTCTCTTTACAGTGCCTCTTCCTGTCTCTTTACAGTTCCTCTTCCTGTCACTTTACAGTGCCTCTTCCTGTCTCTTCACAGTGCCTCTTCCTGTCTCTTCACAGTTCCTCTTCCTGTCTCTTCACAGTGCCTCTTCCTGTCTCTTTACAGTTCCTCTTCCCGTCTCTTTACAGTGCCTATTCCTGTCTCTTTAAAGTGCCTCTTCCTGTCTCTTTACAGTGCCTCTTCCTGTCTCTTTACAGTTTCTCTTCCTGTCTCTTTACAGTGCCTCTTCAAATCTCTTTACAGTGCCTCTTCCTGTCTCTTCACAGTTCCTCCCTGCTGTCTCTTCACAGTGCCTCTTCCTGTCTCTTTACAGTTCCTCTTCCTGTCTCTTTACAGTGCCTCTTCCTGTCTCTTTAAAGTTCCTCTTCCTGTCTCTTTACAGTGCCTCTTCCTGTCTCTTTACAGTGCCTCTTCCTTTCTCTTTACAGTTCCTCTTCCTGTCTCTTTACAGTTCCTCTTCCTGTCTCTTTACAGTGCCTCTTCCTGTCTCTTTACAGTGCCTCTTCTTGTCCCTTTACAGTGCCTCTTCCTGTCCCTTTACAGTGCCTCTTCCTGTCCCTTTACAGTGCCTCTTCCTGTCCCTTTACAGTGCCTCTTCAAATCTCTTGACAGTGCCTCTTCCTAACTCTTTACAGTGCCTCTTCAAATCTCTTGACAGTGCCTCTTCAAATCTCTTGACAGTGCCTCTTCAAATCTCTTGACAGTGCCTCTTCAAATCTCTTGACAGTGCCTCTTCAAATCTCTTGACAGTGCCTCTTCAAATCTCTTGACAGTGCCTCTTCAAATCTCTTGACAGTGCCTCTTCAAATCTCTTGACAGTGCCTCTTCAAATCTCTTGACAGTGCCTCTTCAAATCTCTTGACAGTGCCTCTTCAAATCTCTTGACAGTGCCTCTTCAAATCTCTTGACAGTGCCTCTTCCTGTCTCTTTACAGTGCCTCTTCCTGTCTCTTTACAGTTCCTCTTCAAATATCTTTACAGTGCCTCTTCAAATATCTTTACAGTGCCTCTTCCTGTCTCTTTAAAGTGCCTCTTCCTGTCTCTTTACAGTTCCTCTTCCTGTCTCTTCACAGTGCCTCTTCCTGTCTCTTTACAGTGCCTCTTCCTGTCTCTTTACAGTTCCTCTTCCTGTCACTTTACAGTGCCTCTTCCTGTCTCTTCACAGTGCCTCTTCCTGTCTCTTCACAGTTCCTCTTCCTGTCTCTTCACAGTGCCTCTTCCTGTCTCTTCACAGTTCCTCTTCCCGTCTCTTTACAGTGCCTATTCCTGTCTCTTTAAAGTGCCTCTTCCTGTCTCTTTACAGTTTCTCTTCCTGTCTCTTTACAGTGCCTCTTCAAATCTCTTTACAGTGCCTCTTCAAATCTCTTTACAGTGCCTCTTCCTGTCTCTTCACAGTTCCTCCCTGCTGTCTCTTCACAGTGCCTCTTCCTGTCTCTTTACAGTTCCTCTTCCTGTCTCTTTACAGTGCCTCTTCCTGTCTCTTTAAAGTTCCTCTTCCTGTCTCTTTACAGTGCCTCTTCCTGTCTCTTTACAGTGCCTCTTCCTTTCTCTTTACAGTTCCTCTTCCTGTCTCTTTACAGTTCCTCTTCCTGTCTCTTTACAGTGCCTCTTCCTGTCTCTTTACAGTGCCTCTTCTTGTCCCTTTACAGTGCCTCTTCCTGTCCCTTTACAGTGCCTCTTCCTGTCCCTTTACAGTGCCTCTTCCTGTCCCTTTACAGTGCCTCTTCCTGTCCCTTTACAGTGCCTCTTCAAATCTCTTGACAGTGCCTCTTCAAATCTCTTGACAGTGCCTCTTCAAATCTCTTGACAGTGCCTCTTCAAATCTCTTGACAGTGCCTCTTCAAATCTCTTGACAGTGCCTCTTCAAATCTCTTGACAGTGCCTCTTCAAATCTCTTGACAGTGCCTCTTCAAATCTCTTGACAGTGCCTCTTCAAATCTCTTGACAGTGCCTCTTCAAATCCCTTGACAGTGCCTCTTCCTGTCTCTTTACAGTGCCTCTTCCTGTCTCTTTACAGTTCCTCTTCCTGTCTCTTGACAGTGTCTCTTCCTGTCTCTTTACAGTTCCTCTTCCTGTCTCTTTACAGTTCCTCTTCCTGTCTCTTTACAGTTCCTCTTCCTGTCTCTTTACAGTGCCTCTTCCTGTCTCTTTACAGTGCCTCTTCCTGTCTCTTTACAGTTCCTCTTCAAATATCTTTACAGTGCCTCTTCAAATATCTTTACAGTGCCTCTTCCTGTCTCTTTAAAGTGCCTCTTCCTGTCTCTTCACAGTGCCTCTTCCTGTCTCTTTACAGTGCCTCTTCCTGTCTCTTTACAGTGCCTCTTCCTGTCTCTTGACAGTGTCTCTTCCTGTCTCTTTACAGTGCCTCTTCCTGTCTCTTTACAGTGTCTCTTCCTGTCTCTTTAAAGTTCCTCTTCCTTTCTCTTTACAGTTCCTCTTCCTGTCTCTTTACAGTTCCTCTTCCTGTCTCTTTACAGTTCCTCATCTCGTCTCTTTTTAACAGTTCCTCTTCTCGTCTCTTTACAGTGCCTCTTCTTGTCTCTTTACAGTGCCTCTTCCTGTCTCTTTACAGTGCCTCTTCCTGTCTCTTTACAGTGCCTCTTCCTGTCTCTTTACAGTGCCTCTTCCTGTCTCTTTACAGTGCCTCTTCCTGTCTCTTTACAGTGCCTCTTCCTGTCTCTTTACAGTGCCTCTTCCTGTCTCTTTACAGTGCCTCTTCCTGTCTCTTTACAGTGCCTCTTCTTGTCCCTTTACAGCGCCTCTTCCTGTCCCTTTACAGTGCCTCTTCAAATCTCTTGACAGTGCCTCTTCAAATATCTTGACAGTGCCTCTTCCTGTCTCTTTGCAGTTCCTCTTCCTGTCTCTTTACAGTGCCTCTTCCTGTCTCTTTACAGTTCCTCTTCCTGTCTCTTTACAGTTCCTCTTCCTGTCTCTTTACAGTTCCTCTTCCTGTCTCTTTACAGTTCCTCTTCCTGTCTCTTGACAGTGTCTCTTCCTGTCTCTTTACAGTTCCTCTTCCTGTCTCTTTACAGTTCCTCTTCCTGTCTCTTTACAGTTCCTCTTCCTGTCTCTTTACAGTGCCTCTTCCTGTCTCTTTACAGTGCCTCTTCCTGTCTCTTTACAGTTCCTCTTCAAATATCTTTACAGTGCCTCTTCAAATATCTTTACAGTGCCTCTTCCTGTCTCTTTAAAGTGCCTCTTCCTGTCTCTTCACAGTGCCTCTTCCTGTCTCTTTACAGTGCCTCTTCCTGTCTCTTTACAGTGCCTCTTCCTGTCTCTTGACAGTGTATCTTCCTGTCTCTTTACAGTGCCTCTTCCTGTCTCTTTACAGTGTCTCTTCCTGTCTCTTTAAAGGTCCTCTTCCTTTCTCTTTACAGTTCCTCTTCCTGTCTCTTTACAGTTCCTCTTCCTGTCTCTTTACAGTTCCTCATCTCGTCTCTTTTTAACAGTTCCTCTTCTCGTCTCTTTACAGTGCCTCTTCCTGTCTCTTTACAGTGCCTCTTCCTGTCTCTTTACAGTTCCTCTTCCTGTCTCTTTACAGTTCCTCTTCCTGTCTCTTTACAGTTCCTCTTCCTGTCTCTTTACAGTGCCTCTTCCTGTCTCTTTACAGTGCCTCTTCCTGTCTCTTTACAGTTCCTCTTCAAATATCTTTACAGTGCCTCTTCAAATATCTTTACAGTGCCTCTTCCTGTCTCTTTAAAGTGCCTCTTCCTGTCTCTTCACAGTGCCTCTTCCTGTCTCTTTACAGTGCCTCTTCCTGTCTCTTTACAGTGCCTCTTCCTGTCTCTTGACAGTGTATCTTCCTGTCTCTTTACAGTGCCTCTTCCTGTCTCTTTACAGTGTCTCTTCCTGTCTCTTTAAAGGTCCTCTTCCTTTCTCTTTACAGTTCCTCTTCCTGTCTCTTTACAGTTCCTCTTCCTGTCTCTTTACAGTTCCTCATCTCGTCTCTTTTTAACAGTTCCTCTTCTCGTCTCTTTACAGTGCCTCTTCTTGTCTCTTTACAGTGCCTCTTCCTGTCTCTTTACAGTGCCTCTTCCTGTCTCTTTACAGTTCCTCTTCCTGTCTCTTTACAGTGCCTCTTCCTGTCTCTTTACAGTGCCTCTTCCTGTCTCTTTACAGTGCCTCTTCCTGTCTCTTTACAGTGCCTCTTCCTGTCTCTTTACAGTGCCTCTTCCTGGTCTCTTTACAGGTCCTCTTCCTGTCTCTTTACAGTGCCTCTTCCTGTCTCTTTACAGTGCCTCTTCCTTTCTCTTTACAGTGCCTCTTCCTGTCTCTTTACAGTGCCTCTTCTTGTCCCTTTACAGCGCCTCTTCCTGTCCCTTTACAGTGCCTCTTCAAATCTCTTTACAGTGCCTCTTCCTGTCTCTTTACAGTGCCTCTTCAAATATCTTGACAGTGCCTCTTCCTGTCTCTTTGCAGTTCCTCTTCCTGTCTCTTTACAGTGCCTCTTCCTGTCTCTTTACAGTTCCTCTTCCTGTCTCTTTACAGTTCCTCTTCCTGTCTCTTTACAGTTCCTCTTCCTGTCTCTTTACAGTTCCTCTTCCTGTCTCTTTACAGTTCCTCTTCCTGTCTCTTTACAGTTCCCCTTCCTGTCTCTTTACAGTGCCTCTTCCTGTCTCTTTACAGTTCCTCTTCCAGTCTCTTTACAGTTCCTCTTCCTGTCTCTTTACAGTTCCTCTTCCTGTCTCTTTACAGCTGAACATGACTCCTAAACATCCTATACGAATAGAGTGATCATAATCAGCTTGCAATTTAAAGGAACCTATTGAACAGTAGAGAAATACTGAAATAGTCAAATAATGAAATCTGTGAATCTTTGAAAACACAGGATGAAGGTAGAAAGACGACTCCCTAGGGAATCCTTAGACAACAACTCACCATAACAAAACATAAAGAGCATCCTAACAGGGAAACCAGACCGGCCATGTTGTATGTGCGAGCGTTGCAAAATAAATGTACACGTACACATGCCTGCTTTGCCCGAAGGCTAAAATAAAACTTGGTTCAATTCAAGAAGCTTGACTTGCTTAAAGTCCTGCCTCTCCCATATACTCATTGGTTTTCACGAACATACAAACCCACGTAGATGTTTGAAAGACGAACAAGGAGAGACTAATCAAAGATAACCAACTACAAACTAACTCGCATTCCCTTTTCATCTGTGGATTAATCGTCAGAGTAGAGAAACACTACATTTTGTACGACTCCAGGTCAAAATTCTACAAATATCTATAAAAAAAAAGCACGGTATGCATTTCAGGTAAAATAACAACCCAATGTTTATCTCCCAGGACGAACTAGTTAGAAACAGCAATCTAGCTAAATGACCATGAATGTTTGTGTGTTTCCACCTGTCCCCAAATTAATTAAGTTGGTTCACAGTTGGTTTTGGTATTTTAACTTGCATTTCAAGACCACATCTGGTGGGGATAGACAAAATCAACATGTGCGCGATGGCGCACGTGGATGGAAGGCCAGTGTAGCTAAGGTATAATGATGGTTCAACCCCAGATTTCAAAAGAAAATGACTGCACAGCACATACGTCATATGCACCACATAGGCTTAGTGTACATCAGAGACAAACATTCATGAAGTCGCTGATGGGACTGTGTGGGCTCAAGTACAAAGCTCTGGGCCAGTTAGCTTTGAACCGCGCAGGGCTCCTCTATTACTCAGTGTCTTCCTTATATGGACAGTACGGCTCACACAAAAGGCCCATTGTGTGGCCAGGATTCCCCTGCTGACCTCTTCCATTGTCATCTCAGCGGACAGTTCCGGAACGCCTCACATACCTTCGAAATTCCGAATTCCACTCTGGAGCACTCTATGGAAGCTCTATGGCTGGCCTGGCTGAGGTTTTGGCCAATGCCAGTGGGATGGGAGGCCAGGTAATGACCAATGATGTATATAAACCCTGGGTTGCTGTTTTAAGGACAAAATTACATGTATTTTAAGTATTTGTATTGTTGTGGAGGCAGTAACATTAGTACGTTCTAAAAATATATGTTTAACTCACATATTCAAATTTTAAAGTATGCATTGATGCTTCTGTAATAGAATACATTTCTATAGCTTCCAAAATATATTTTACAACAGTGGAGGAGTTCAAAGATGGAGGAAGAGGTACGGTGGCTTCTAAACCGCACCCCCTGTCAGTCGTCTAGTGCATATATAATATATTGGTAATGATAGATGGTAACTGTTAAATTAACACCGAAACACTCCGTAACGAGGTGGTCTTATAGGGATAATCCACCCCCAGAAATAAAAATCATGAAACTCCTAGCAATTTGATGAAAGTCTATGTTCTATCAGAGGGTAAAATTAAAATGATCCCCATGATTTAACTTCTAAGTGGTTCATCTTTGAAATCAGGAAATCGTGTAGTAATGCTTCATAGCTACATAGTTCTCGTCACTGGAGCTAGAGGACAACACACTATCACCAACTCCATATTCATGCCCATCATTTTGGAATGAGATGTTCCACGAGCAGGTGTACACGTACTTTTGGTCATGTAGTGTAGCCAGAGAGAGCGCATTGCATTGTGGGTTTTGTAGTCCACTTAAGCTGCAAAAGATGCCTGGCTCTAATTTGCACTGAAGCGAGAGCAGAGTAAAGTTAACATAGGGGATAAAGAGGGAGAAATACGCTCATTCCCTAAAGAAACTACTGAGAAACGGAAATCAGAGAGAGAGAGAGTGACACACACACACGCATGCAGAAAGTCATTGCCAAGCACATTTTCAGAGACACACTCCGGGCAGACAGTCAAACACTCTTACAGAGAGCTACACCCACACGCATGAATGCAGGCACGCACGCACACACTAATATGCCCTAAATTACTTCAAGTTTCTATATGGTTGCAGATCTGATGTCAGAGATGGAGGGGCCATACATGTCAATTAGTGTTATTGGGAACCTAATAACCAACATACACATGCTTACATTGATGTTTGATAAAACACACCAGCAGTCCTCTCTTTCTACTGTAGCTAGCCTCCTCCAGGCAAGAGACAGGTTGAAAACCTGGAGTTTCCTGTGGATTTACTCTCTGTTGTTTTTTTCACAGGAATCATCACAATTCACCAGCCAATTCTCATTCCCAGGAATTCTCAGAAACGCCCCACTTATTTGACACGTAGGGCAAACCAAGCCGTCTGTGAGATACAGTCAGCACACAATATATTATAGTGTTTCTTTCCCATGAATTAAAAACACGGCCCAATAAAATCACCTTAATCTGTATCTAAATTACCCCAAGAGGCTGATGAAATTTACATCCCATACAATAGATACTACATCCAAATGAAACATGGTGTTGAGCTAATTCAGCATTAAGCGGGCAGACTGTACACATACTGTATATACATGCAGAGGTGTGGACTTGAGTCACATGACTTGGACTCGAGTCTGGCTCAAGTAACAAATTTGATGACTTGAGACTCGACTTGGACTCTAAATTATCTGCCTATGTTTTGTAACAAATGTGCAAAACATCAAATCAAAAAGTATTGGTCACATACACATGGTTAGCAGATGTTATTACTAGTGTAGCGAAATGCTTGTGCTTCTAGTTCTGACAGTGCAGTAATATCTAACATGTAATCTAACAATTTCACAGCAACTACCTTGTACACACAAATTAAAGTAAAGGGATGGAATAAGAATATGTACATATAAATATACAGATGAGCAATAACAGAGCGGCATAGGCAAGATGCAATAGATGGTATAAAATACAGTATATACAGTTGAAGTCAGAAGTTTACATACACTTTAGCCAAATACATTTCATTCCTGACATTTAATCCTAGTAAAAATTCCCTGTAAAAATTCACGGTCAATTTGGATCACCACTTTATTTTAAGAATGTGAAATGTCAGAATAATAGTAGAGAGAATGATTTATTGCAGCTTTTATTTCTTTCATCACATTCCCAGTGGGTCAGAAGTTTACATACACTCAATTAGTATTTGGTAGTATTGCCTTTAAATTGTTTAACTTGGGTCAAACATTTTGGGTAGCCTTCCACAAGCTTCCCACAATAAGTTGGGTGAAGTTTGGCCCATTCCTCCTGCCAGAGCTGGTGTAAGTGAGTCAGGTTTGTAGGCCTCCTTGCTCGCACATGCTTTTTCAGTTCTGCCCACAATTCTTTTATGGGATTGAGGTCAGGGCTTTGTGAAGGCCAGTCCAATACCTTGACTTTGTTGACCTTATGCCATTTTGCCCCAAGTTTGGAAGTATGCTTGGGGTCAGTGTCCATTTGGAAGACCCATTTGCGACCAAGCTTTAACTTGATGTCTTGAGATGTTGCTTCAATATATCCACATAATATCCCTCCTAATGATGCCATCTATTTTGTGAAGTGGACCAGTCCCTCCTGCAGCAAAGCACCCCCACAACATGATGCTGCCACTCCCGTGCTTCACGGTTGGGATGGTGTTCTTCGGCTTGCCTCCACCTTTTTAATCAAAACATAACAATGGTCATTATGGCCAAACAGTTCAATTTTTGTTTCATCAGACCAGAGGACATTTCTCCAAAAAAGTATGATTTTTGTCCCCATGTGCAGTTGCAAACTGTAGTCTGGCTTTTTTATGGCGGTTTTGGAGCAGTGGCTTCTTCCTTGCTGAGCAGCCTTTCAGGTTATGTCGATAAAGGACTCGTTTTACTGTGGATATAGATACTTTTGTACCTGTTTCATCCAGCATCTTCACAAGGTCCTTTGCTGTTGTTCTGGGATTGATTTGCACTTTTCGCACCAAAGTACATTCATCTCTAGGAGACAGAATGCGTCTCCTTCCTGAGCGGTATGACGGCTGCGTGGTCCCATGGTGTTTATATTAGCATACTATTGTTTGTATAGATGAACGTGGTACCTTCAGGCATTTGGAAATTGCTCCCAAATATGACCCAGAAATGTGGAGGTCTACAATGGCTGATTTCTTTTGACTTTCCCATGATGTCAAGCAAAGAGGCACTGAGTTTGAAGGTAGACCTTGAAATACATCCACAGGTACACCTCCAATTGACTCAAATGATGTCAATTAGCCTATCAGAAGCTTCTAAAGTCATGACATAATTTTCTGGAATTGTCCAAGCTGTTTAAAGTCACAGTCAACTTGTATGTAAACTTCTGACCACTCGAATTGTGATACAGTGAATTATAAGTGAAATCATCTGTCTGTAAATGTTTTGGGGAAAAATGACTTGTGTCAAAGTCGTGATGACCCGGTCCCCAAAAAGCAGTGGTTCAAAGCTCGTGAAAGCTCAGCAAGGAAGAAGCCACTTTCAACCACTCCACAAATGTCTTGTTAAACAAACTATAGTTTCGGCAAGTTGGTTAGGACATCTGGAATTGTCCAAGCTGTTTAAAGTCACAGTCAACTTGTATGTAAACTTCTGACCACTCGAATTGTGATACAGTGAATTATAAGTGAAATCATCTGTCTGTAAATGTTTTGGGGAAAAATGACTTGTGTCGCTGTTGTGCCTTCTTCACCAAACTGTCTGTGTGGGTGGACCATTTCAGTTTGTCCTTGATGTGTATGCCGAGGAACTCCATTTTTGAGCAGTGGCTTCTTCCTTGCTGAGCTTTCACGAGCTTTGAACCACTGCTTTTTGGGGACCGGGTCATTTGAGAACCACTGAGCTAGCAGACAGATTGCTAATTTGTCTTCAATGTTTCAGAAGAGATTGTCACTATATATATTTTTAAAGAAACTGCTGGGATTGTTTGCATTAAATAATCATTATTAAAATGAATTATTATACTGTACAATAATATACAGTACCAGTCAAACGTTTGGACACACCTACTCATTCAAGGGTTTTTCTTTATTTTTACTATTTTCTAAATGGTAGAATAATAGAGAAGACATCACGACTTTGAAATAACACATGGAATCGTGGTAACCAAAGAAGTGTTAAAAAAAATTATATTTAAGATTCTTCAAAGCAGCCACCCTTTGCCTTGATGACAGCTTTGCACACTCTTGGCATTCTCTCAACCAGGTTCATGAGGAATGGAATGCATTTCAATTAAAAGTTAATTTGTGGAATTGTTGTGAGGTAGGGGTGGTATACAGAAGATATCTCTATTTGGTAAAAGACCAAGTACATGTTATGGCAAGAACAGATAAAATAAGCAAAGAGAAACAACAGTTAATCATTGCTTTAAGATCAGAAGGTCAGTCAATCCGGAAAATTTCAAGAACTTTGAACGTTTCTTCAAGCGCAGTCGCAAAAACCATCAAGCGCTATGATCAGACTGGCTCTCATGAGGACCGCCACAGGAAAAGAAGACCCAGAGTGACCTCTGCTGCAGAGGATAAGTTCATTAGAGCTAGCTATCTTAACATACCTAATGCATTGTGTCCTTAACTAGCTAGCTAGCTTAACATACCTTGCTGGCTCCTCGTTGAAGATGCTCTCATCTCTCCATCCATGATCTGAGGTGACAGACAATCGTTGGGACCACTCGTATAATAATTGATTATCGGTAATTCAGAGCATAGTGGCAGCTGAAGTCAGTGGCAGGTTTGCTGTGTGGTGGTGGTTGGGGAGACGGTGATTGACAGGGGGAAAGATTACAGTGTAACACCTGCTAATCAGGCTTGGAGTAACACGCCTCCCTCTCACATGCCCTGTGGTGTGCCTACTGCTCAGTCAGCTAGCCCGGGATACTTAGAACACACACAATCATCCTGACTTCTGTGATAGACAAAAGTGTGTGTGGTACAAACATGAGCATGTGTGTGCGCTAGACAGCCTGCATGTGTGTAAGAGGGGGGAAAATATCTAAAAGATTAATAACAGAGTTAAAATGCTGTCAGATCTTCTCTGTGATCGACTCGCTGTGTCTGAAGTCAAAGATTACTGATCTTGACAATACTGGTCCTGGCCTCAGAGACGACACCAGATAATAGATATGCTACTGTGCTGCTGTGGTATGGTATTTGATAGAAAACCCACTCTCTCTCTTCCCTCCTCTCACTGGCAATCTCTTTGAAGCTCCCCCAATTTAAATGAGATTTGATTCAAAATAGTTCTTACTCCGTCTTTTAATTCAAAACGGCGATCACAACAATTCCACTGACACATTAAGTTCTGCAACTAGCTACCTTCTCTAAAAGAGCTAGGCTATTCAAAGCATGTAGCTCTATTGATGAGAGGAGAGAGAGAGAGACAGAGAGAGAGAGAGAAGCGGAGCTCTCAAAATATCACCAAGGGATCCGTATTAAGACAATTAAATACAGTTTTTTTTTTATGTATAGAGTCTCCGACATTCTTTATAAACTTCTACTGGTATGTCAGAACCCATCCTACCTTGACACAACGGTCTGTTGGACTAATTAACAGTGTGACATGAGCTGTGGATAAGGCCGTTTCTCATCACATACACCGTGGATCAGGCCGTTTCTCATTAAGCTCTCATCAGCAATTAAACAGCATTAACCTTTAGTGCCCCCCCTGCCTCAGCCACAACATCTCAGCTGTTTGCAGATCTGTGTTTCAAAAGGTTTTCGAGTTTGGCTCTCCCTCTCGCTCTACTCTAAATACAGCCATTCCCTCTAACCAGGAAAAGAGAAAAGGACTGGACAGACATGGTGGGGGTTGTGCTGTGAACTGAAGAGAATGGTGATGGTTTGGAGAAGTGGGGGGTGGTTTGGTTTACCTGTCCCTTTGGTGCGGTCCACAAAGCAGTACTTGAGCTCGTATTCTCTCAGAATCTCATGGACCTCCTGCAGAGAGAGAGAGAGAGAGAGAGGGGAAACGAGTGAGAAGGAAGGGAGGGAGAGAGAGAGAGAGAGAGAGAGAGAGAGGGAAAGAGTGAGAAGGGAGGGAGTGAGTGAGAGAGAGAGAGAGAGAGAGAGAGGGAGGGGGAAAGAGTGAGAAGGAAGGGAGGGAGTGAGTGAAAGAGAGAGGGGGGGGAGAAAGAGTGAGAAGGAAGGGAGGGAGTGAGTGAAAGAGAGAGGGGGGGGAAAGAGTGAGAAGGAAGGGAGGGAGTGAGCGAGAGAGAGGGAGAGATGGAGAGAGTGAAGGGGAGAGAGAGAGAGAGAGAGAGAGAGAGAGAGATGGACAGAGTGAAGGGGGGAGAGAGAGAGAGAGAGAGAGAGAGAGAGATGGACAGAGTGAAGGGTGGAGAGAGAGAGAGAGAGAAAGAGAGAGAGGGAGAGAAGGAGAGAGAGAGTGTTTAGACAGCAGGAATCTTTGAAACACAGAACACATTAACGTCACTGTTGTCCAATGAGCTAAATCTTTCATTCTTTTACTTATATATCCTGTTGAAGAGCTGAATAGCTTTTTGGGCTCTTTATTGAGAAAACAGACACATGTAGTTAACACTCACAGGGGAGATACATCCCCAAAACATATTAATAAAAATATTAAGATACTAAAGACTTTTTCTTTTTACAGCCAAATGTCACCCGGCCCTCTCATTCATCCACACATTTAATTTATTTAGACTATTTAGTCATTTAGCAGAGGCTCTTATCCAAAGTGACTTACAGTCAGTGCATACTACCAACCAACCCAACAGCCCATACAACATGGGATCATCCGCTAGATTCAGCCGCGGGACAATTTTTTCAGCGCGTTGTCGAGGGGCCGGAAAATAATTTAAAAGGATGTTTAGACTGAAGCCAAAACAGATATATTTGACTAAAACATAATCCGTTCAAACCCTGCTTATATTTCTATATGATCACGTCATCCTATTATGTGTGGGAATACTTGTGAACAGAAGACAGCTCTATTTGGTCAAATACCAAGTCCATATTATGGCAAGAACAGATCAAATAAACAAAGAGAAACAACAGTTCATAATTACTTTAAGATACAAAGGTCAGGCAATCCAGAAAATGTCAAGAACAAGTGCAGTCGCAAAAACCGTCAAGCACTATGATGAAACTGGCTCTCATGAGGACCGCCACAGGAATGGAAGACCCAGAGTTACCTCTGCTGCAGAGGATAAGTTCATTAGAGTTACCAGCCTCAGACTGCAGCCCAAATAAATGCTTCACAGGGTTCACGTAACAGAAACATCTCAACATCAACTGTTCAGAGGAGACTGCGTGAATCAGGCCTTCGTGGTTGAATTTCTGCAAAGAAACCACTACTAAAGGACACCAATAATAATAAGAGACTTGCTTGGGCCAAGAAACACGAGCAGTGGACATTAGACCGGTGGAAATCTGTCCTTTAATCTTGATGAGTTCAAATTTGAGATTTTTGGTTCCAACCGCTGTGTCTTTGTGAGGTGAACTGCTTCAGAAAACCAGTCAGTATCTGGTGTGACCACCAATTACCCTACCTCATGCAGAGCAACACATCTCCTTCTCATAGAGTTGATCAGGCTGTTGATTGTGGCTATAGAATGTTGTCCCACTTCTCTTCAATGGCTGAGTGAAGTTACTGGATATTGGAACTGGAAATCGGTGTTGTACATGTCGATCCAGAGCATCCCAAACATGCTCAATGGGTGACATGTCTGGTGAGTAAGCAGGCCATGGATTAACTGAGAGAGTTTTCAGCTTACAGAAATTGTGTACAGATTCTTTCCACATAGGGCTGTGCATTATTATGCTGAAATTCAGTTGAAGTCGGAAGATTACATACACCTTAGCCAAATACATTTAAACTCAGTTTTTCACAATTCCTGACATTTAATCCTAGTAAAAAATTACCTGTCTTGGGTCAGTTAGGATCACCACTTTATTTTAAGAATGTGAAATGTCAGAATAATAGTAGAGAGAACTGTAGTCTGACTTTTTTATGGCGGTTTTGAATCAGTGGCTTCTTCCTTGCTGAGCGGCCTTTCAGGTTATGTCGATACAGGACTTTTGTACCTGTTTCCTCCAGAATCTTCACAAGGTCCTTTGCTGTTGTTCTGGGATTGATTTGCACTTTTCGCACCAAAGTACGTTCATCTCTAGGAGACAGAACGCGTCTCCTTCCTATGCGTGGTCCCATGGTGTTTATACCTGCATACTATTGTTTGTACAGATGAACTTGGTACCTTCAGGCATTTGGAAATTGCTCCCAAGGATGAACCAGACTTGTGGAGGTCTACAATTTTTATTCTGAGGTCTTGGCTGATTTCTTTTGATTTTCCCATGATGTCAAGCAAAGAGGCACTGAGTTTGAAGGTAGGCCTTGAAATACATCCACAGGTACACCTCCAATTTTTATTATTTTTTATTTTACCTTTATTTAACCAGGTAGGCTAAATAAAGAACAAGTTCTCATTTGCAACTGCGACCTGGCCAAGATAAAGCAGAGCAGTTTGACACATACAACATGGAGTTACACACATACAGTAGAAAAAAAGAAAACAAAAAGTCTATATACAGTGAGTGCAAATTAGGTAAAATAAGGGAGTTAAGGCAATAAATAGGCCATGGTGGCGAAGTAATTACAATATAGCAATTAAACACTGGAATGGTAGATGTGCAGAAGATGAATGTGCAAGTAGAGATACTGGGGTGCAAAGGAGCAATGTAAATAAATAAATAAATACAGTATGGGGATGAGGTAGTTGGGTGGGCTGTTTACAGATGGGCTATGTACAGGTACAGTGATCTGTGAGCTGCTTTGACAGCTGGTGCTTAAAACTAGTGAGGGAGATATGAGTCTCCAGCTTCAGTGATGTTTGCAGTTTGTTCCAGTCATTGGCAGCAGAGAAATGGAAAGAAAGGCAGCCAAAGGAGGAATTGGCTTTGGGGGTGACCAGTGAGATATACCTGCTGGAGCGAGTGCTACGAGTGGGTGCTGCTATAGTGACCAGTGAGCTGAGATAAGGCGGGGCTTTACCTAGCAGAGACTTGTAGATGACCTGGAGCCAGTGGGTTTGGCGACGAGTATGAAGCGAGGGCCAGCCAACGAGGGCGTACAGGTCGCGTGGGTAGTATATGGGGCTTTGGTGACAAAACAGATGGCATTGTGATAGACTGCATCCAATTTGTTGAGAAGAGTGATGGAGGCTATTTTATAAATGACATCGCCGAAGTCGAGGATCAGTAGGATGGTCAGTTTTAAGAGGGTATGTTTGGCAGCATGAGTGAAGGATGCTTTGTTGCGAAATAGGAAGCCGATTCTAGATTTAATTTTGGATTGGATATGCTTAATGTGAGCCTGGCAGGAGAGTTTACAGTCAAACCAGACACCTAGGTATTTGTAGTTATCCACAATTGACTACGAGGCAAGCAACACTGAAGCATGCATGAGAGCATCAGCTGTTCCGGACGACTGTGTGATCACGCTTTCCTTAGCCGATGTGAGCAAGACCTTGGAACAGGTCAATATTCACAAGGCCGCGCGCGGGGCCAGACGGATTACCAGGACGTGTACTCAGAGCATGCACGGACGAACTGGTAAGTGTCTTCACTGACATTTTATTTTCTCCCCAATTTCATGATATCCAATTGGTAGTTACAGTCTTGTCCCATCACTGCAACTCCCGTACAGACTCGGGAGAGGCGAAGGTCGAGATCCATGCATCCTCCGAAACACAACCCTGCTTCTTGACACACTGCTCGCTTAACCCGGAAGCCAGCCTCACCAATGTATCAGAGGACATGCGCCCGGCCCACGAAAAGGAATCGCTAGTGCGCGATGGGACAAGGACATCCTGGGAAGTCCTCCCCTAACCCAGGCGACGCTGGGCCAATTGTACACTGCCTCAACGGTCTCCTGGTCACGGCCGGAGTAGTGATGCCTCTAGCCTTAGACCACTGCGCCACTTGGGAGGCCCTTTCACTGACATTTTCAAACTCTCCCTGACCGAGTCTGTAACACCTACATGTTTCAAGCAGACCAGCATACTCCCTGTGCCCAAGAAAGCGAAGGTAACCTGCCTAACTGACGACCGCACCGTAGCACGGGTTCACATGAGAGGTATCTCTCGTTCCATTGCTTTTCTACAGACAATGGAATTCTCCAGTTGGAACATTATTGAACATTTATGATAAAACATCCTAAAGATTGATTCTATACTTAGTTTGGCAAGTTTCTTCGACCTGTAATATAACTTTTTGAACTTTTTGTCCGACTGGACCTGAACGCGGGTTTGGATTTGTTTACCAAACGCCTTAACAAAAGAAGCTATTTGGACATAAATGATGGACATTATCGAACAAAACAAACATTTATTGTGGAACTGCGATTCTTGGGAGTGCATTCTGATGAAGATCATCAAAGGTAAGTGAATATTTATAATGCTATTTTTGACGAATGTTGACTGCGCCACATGGCAGATATACAGTGCCTTGCGAAAGTATTCGGCCCCCTTGAACTTTGCGACCTTTTGCCACATTTCAGGCTTCAAACATAAAGATATAAAACTGTATTTTTTTTGTGAAGAATCAACAACAGAGATTTGTCTTCCAACAAGACAATGATCCAAAACATAAAGCAAAATCTACAATGGAATGGTTCAAAAATAAACATATCCAGGTGTTAGAATGGCCAAGTCAAAGTCCAGACCTGAATCCAATCGAGAATCTGTGGAAAGAACTGAAAACTGCTGTTCACAAATGCTCTCCATCCAACCTCACTGAGCTCGACACAATCATGAAGTGGAACGACATTTATTGGATATTTCAAACTTTTTTAACAAATCAAAAACTGAAAAATTGGGCGTGCAAAATTATTCAGCCCCCTTAAGTTAATACTTTGTAGCGCCACCTTTTGCTGCGATTACAGCTGTAAGTCGCTTGGGGTATGTCTCTATCAGTTTTGCACATCGAGAGACTGAAATGTTTTCCCATTCCTCCTTGCAAAACAGCTCGAGCTCAGTGAGGTTGGATGGAGAGCATTTGTGAACAGCAGTTTTCAGTTCTTTCCACAGATTCTCGATTGGATTCAGGTCTGGACTTTGACTTGGCCATTCTAACACCTGGATATGTTTATTTTTGAACCATTCCATTGTAGATTTTGCTTTATGTTTTGGATCATTGTCTTGTTGGAAGACAAATCTCCGTCCCAGTCTCAGGTCTTTTGCAGACTCCATCAGGTTTTCTTCCAGAATGGTCCTGTATTTGGCTCCATCCATCTTCCCTGTCCCTGCTGAAGAAAAGCAGGCCCAAACCATGATGCTGCCACCACCATGTTTGACAGTGGGGATGGTGTGTTCAGGGTGATGAGCTGTGTTGCTTTTACGCCAAACATAACGTTTTGCATTGTTGCCAAAATGTTCAATTTTGGTTTCATCTGACCAGAGCACCTTCTTCCACATGTTTGGTGTGTCTCCCAGGTGGCTTGTGGCAAACTTTAAACGACACTTTTTATGGATATCTTTAAGAAATGGCTTTCTTCTTGCCACTCTTCCATAAAGGCCAGATTTGTGCAATATACGACTGATTGTTGTCTTATGGACAGAGTCTCCCACCTCAGCTGTAGATCTCTGCAGTTCATCCAGAGTGATCATGGGCCTCTTGGCTGCATCTCTGATCAGTCTTCTCCTTGTATGAGCTGAAAGTTTAGAGGGACGGCCAGGTCTTGGTAGATTTGCAGTGGTCTGATACTCCTTCCATTTCAATATTATCGCTTGCACAGTGCTCCTTGGGATGTTTAAAGCTTGGGAAATATTTTTGTATCCAAATCCGGCTTTAAACTTCTTCACAACAGTATCTCGGACCTGCCTGGTGTGTTCCTTGTTCTTCATGATGCTCTCTGCGCTTTTAACGGACCTCTGAGACTATCACAGTGCAGGTGCATTTATACGGAGACTTGATTACACACAGGTGGATTGTATTTATCATCATTAGTCATTTAGGTCAACATTGGATCATTCAGAGATCCTCACTGAACTTCTGGAGAGAGTTTGCTGCACTGAAAGTAAAGGGGCTGAATAATTTTGCACGCCCAATTTTTCAGTTTTTGATTTGTTAAAAAAGTTTGAAATATCCAATAAATGTCGTTCCACTTCATGATTGTGTCCCAATTGTTGATTCTTCACAAAAAAATACAGTTTTATATCTTTATGTTTGAAGCCTGAAATGTGGCAAAAGGTCGCAAAGTTCAAGGGGGCCGAATACTTTCGCAAGGCACTGTATCTTTTGTCTGGTTTGGGCTCTGAATGCAGTACTCAGATTATGCTTTTTCCGTAAAGTTTTTTAGAAATCTGACACAGCAGTTGCATTAAGGAGAAGTGTATGTAAAGTTCCATGCATAACACTTTCATCAACATTTATAATGAGTATTTCTGTGAATTCATGTGGCCCTCTGCACAATCACCGCATGTTTTAGAACTACTGAACGTAACGCGCCAATGTAAAATGAGATTATTTGATATAAATATGCACTTTATCGAACAAAACATACATGTATTGGTTATCATGAAGTCCTATGAGTGTCATCTGATGACGATCATCAGAGGTTAGTGATTAATTTGATCTCTATTTGTGCTTTTTGTGACTCCTCTCTTTGGCTGGAAAAATGGCTGGGTTTTTCTGTGGCTTGGTGGTGACCTAACATAATCGTTTGTGGAGCTTTCCCTGTAAAGCATTTTTTAAATCAGACACTGTGGCTGGATTTACAGGAATTTTATCTTTAAAATGGTGCCTAATACTTGTATGTTTGAGAAATTTGATTAATGAGATTTCTGTTGATTTGTATTTGGCGCCCTGCAATTTCATTGGCTGTTGGCGAGGGAACCCCAGTCCTAGACAGGTTAACGAGAAAATCACTGACGTGATGTAAGCTGGTCCTTTTGTGGCAGGGCTGAAATGAAGTGGAAATGTTTTTGGGGGATTCAGTTCATTTGCATGTCAAAGAGGGACTTCGCAATTAATTGCAATTCATCTGATCACTCTTCATAACATTCTGGAGTATATGCAAATTGCCATCATACAGCAGACTTTGTGAAAATGTATATTTGTGTCATTCTCAAAACTTTTGGTCACAACTGTATATTTTCTTGAATTTGTTCTTGACCTGGAGACCCCTGGTGGCATGTTTGGTGGGGTAAGTAAGTACTGTCAGAGCTATATGTAAGTTGATTATACAGAAAATGTGGAATTTTCAACACATTAATATTTCTCACAAAAACAAGAATTAGTGCAGTCAATCTCTCTACTTTGAGCCAAGAGAGACCGACATGCATACTGTACCCTCTGTGTTCATTGAAGGGCAAGACTATATAGCTTATAGTATACCTCCATTTGAACCGTGGAGGTAGTGGTGCCTGCCTGCTGCCTGGGGGAAGATGTGTGGCTGGTCTCTGTGGAACTGCTGCCTGACAGAAGATTTGTGGCTGCTCTCTGGGGAACTGCTGCCTGACAGAAGATGTATGGCTGCTCTCTGGGGAACTGCTGCCTGACAGAAGATGTATGGCTGGTCTCTGGGGAACTGCTGCCTGACAGAAGATGTATGGCTGGTCTCTGGGGAACTGCTGCCTGACAGAAGATGTATGGCTGGTCTCTGGGGAACTGCTGCCTGACAGAAGATGTATGGCTGGTCTCTGGGGAACTGCTGCCTGACAGAAGATGTATGGCTGGTCTCTGGGGAACTGCTGCCTGACAGAAGATGTATGGCTGGTCTCTGGGGAACTGCTGCCTGACAGAAGATGTATGGCTGGTCTCTGGGGAACTGCTGCCTGACAGAAGATGTATGGCTGGTCTCTGGGGAACTGCTGCCTGACAGAAGATGTATGGCTGGTCTCTGGGGAACTGCTGCCTGACAGAAGATGTATGGCTGGTCTCTGGGGAACTGCTGCCTGACAGAAGATGTATGGCTGGTCTCTGGGGAACTGCTGCCTGACAGAAGATGTATGGCTGGTCTCTGGGGAACTGCTGCCTAACAGAAGATGTATGGCTGGTCTCTGGGGACTGCTGCCTGACAGAAGATGTATGGCTGGTCTCTGGGGAACTGCTGCCTGACAGAAGATGTATGGCTGGTCTCTGGGGAACTGCTGCCTGACAGAAGATGTATGGCTGGTCTCTGGGGAACTGCTGCCTGACAGAAGATGTATGGCTGGTCTCTGGGGAACTGCTGCCTGACAGAAGATGTATTGCTGGTCTCTGGGGAACTGCTGCCTGACAGAAGATGTATGGCTGGTCTCTGGGGAACTGCTGCCTGACAGTAGATGTATGGACTGTATTTAACAGAGAGAGGCAGAGAGAGGCATGCGTTGTTTCACCTCAGCAGCAGGCCACACACACCCACGCTGGGTCACTGGTAGCTAAAAACAGAGCAGCTTTTATGGGATGTTAGAGGAAATCAAAGCACTTCAAGCGAGAGAAATAGAGAGAGAGAGAGAGAGAGAGAGAGAGAGAGAGAGAGAGAGAGAGTGACAGAGCGAGAGATGGGGAGGGTAGAGCTGTACATCCAGCACAGAATCCCCTTCCTCTTCTCTCTCCTCCTCCTCCTCCTTCCCTCTCTCTCTTACTCGCACTCTCCTTTTAAGGCCATGCACAGTGGTATGCTTCCCTGTCTGTCTGGAGTGAGATTAAACAGTGTTGTTGTATTTACTCAAACTTGTTAGTCTCTGTGCTCACAGATGGGTGATGGGTGGAGGGAGGGTAAAGGCAGAGAGGGTCCCTCCTGCAGCAGAACTAGGCTGCGGACAAACCTCCATTAAGCCACTCTGAAGCCCCATGTCCACATCCTGTAAAACACATCGCTGCCTGAGACAGTTCAGACCGCATGACACACTTTAAACATGCGTGCTGTGTCAGACAAAGTCATGATGTGCTGAGCCGTCGCGTGCTGTGCTATTTCTACACTGCTCCGTCGTCACATTTTGAGGAAAGACAGTGGTCCCAAAGCATCAGCCCACCAGCTCCAGTCCCCGCAGTGTGTGTCTCTGCTTGGTTGTGAGTGACTCCTATCTGTGTCCTGCTGTGTCGGCAGGGGTCTGACATTAAACAGCACAGTCCTGCCCTGAGAGCTACAGTCCCCACAGTGTGTGTCTCTGCTTGGTTGTGAGTGACTCCTATCTGTGTCCTGCTGTGTCGGCAGGAGTCTGACATTAAACAGCACAGTCCTGAGAGCTACAGTCCCCACAGTGTGTGTCTCTGCTTGGTTGTGAGTGACTCCTATCTGTGTCCTGCTGTGTCGGCAGGGGTCTGACATTAAACAGCACAGTCCTGCCCTGAGAGCTACAGTCCCCACAGTGTGTGTCTCTGCTTGGTTGTGAGTGACTCCTATCTGTGTCCTGCTGTGTCGGTAGGAGTCTGACATTAAACAGCACAGTCCTGAGAGCTACAGTCTTAACTTAGTTAGCAGTAAACAGAGTGGGTATACTTCTATTCTGTCTGTTCCTCTTACTGAGAGAAAACACTCTCTGGCACAATTCCAAATGGCACCCTATTCCCTACAAAGTGCACTTCTTGTTTTAACCAGAGCCCTACTGTACAGTATATGAGCCCTGGTCAAAAGTAGTGCACTACATAGGGAATAAGATGCCATTCGGGACAAATTGATGGAGAGCAGCCATCTAAACTCATCTCCGCTCAGAGAGAGATACAATCAACATTGTTTTTTTTTTCCTGTCTTCTTTCTCTCTATCTATTCCTCTCTTTCTCTTTCTACCTCTCTCTCTCTCCTTCTCTCCTTCTCCCTCTCCTCTTAATGCATCTCGGTCCACAGACGATAATGGGTCTTAAATGAGGAGAAAGCCCTTCCCACACAATAACCAGAGATATCGATTAAGACATACGTCACGATTTCTTGTCTCTCCTCACACAATCCTAGTCATAAACATTTGATCGGCCTTGAAAAAACATCTGGGCAGGGTGTGTCCCAAATGGAACCCAATTCCCTCTATAGCACACTACTTTTCAGCAGTGCCCATAGGTCTCGGGTCAAAGATAGTGCACCATATAAGGAATAAGGTGCCATTTGGAGCACACACAGGCAGCCAGCCAGCCAGGCAGGAGCACACACAGCACAGGCAGGCAGGCAGCCAGGCAGGCAGGAGCACACACAGCACAGGCAGGCAGGCAGCCAGGCAGGCAGGAGCACACACAGCACAGGCAGGCAGGCAGCCAGGCAGGCAGGCAGGAGCACACACAGCACAGGCAGGCAGGCAGCCAGGCAGGCAGGAGCACACACAGCACAGGCAGGCAGCCAGGCAGGCAGGCAGGAGCACACACAGCACAGGCAGGCAGGCAGGCAGCCAGGCAGGCAGGAGCACACACAGCACAGGCAGGCAGCCAGCCAGGCAGGCAGAAGCACACACAGCACAGGCAGGCAGCCAGCCAGCCAGGCAGGAGCACACACAGCACAGGCAGGCAGCCAGCCAGGCGAGGTGACCAGGCCAGAGCAAAGTAGAGCAGAACTGGGCAGGATACTGAGAGATGATGAGCTAAGGCTAATGGATTACACAGGAAGAGATGTTCATACATTTACACTTCAGCTTTTAACTTGTTCTCTATTGTAGCCTAAACACACGCACGCACACACACACACACACACACACACACACACACACACACACACACACACACACACACACACACACACACACACACACACACACACCTTCTGCCCCCTTCACTCACAGAGGCTTAATATAATGGTTTACAAGCACACACACACAGAGGACAGTGGTTTAAGGGGATTTGGAGTCAAAGTCTACGCTGTGAGAGGGAGAGTGACCATGTGAGTCAAAGAGACGGAGTGACTGAGGGATTCAAAGTAGGTGTGTGGTAGGTGACTGGGTGAGAGAGGGTCTCTCCAGCACACCTCCAGCCAGCCAGTCTGTGAGTTTCAGCTCTGGGTAGAGTAGGAACACACAAGCCAGTGTGGGGCACTGTACAGCAGCATTTCCCAAACTCAGTCCTTAGGACCACAAGGGGTGCCAGTTCAGGTTTTTTCCCTAGCTCTACACAGCTGATTCAAATAATTAAAGCTTGATGATTAGTTGATTATTTGAATCTCTTGTGTAGCGCTGGGCCAAAAACCAAAACGTGCCCCCCTTGGGGTCCCAAGGACCGAGTTTAGGGAAACGCCGCTGGGAAACTTCCTCAACAGAGTGTAAGACAGGTGACTTCCTCAACAGAGTGTAAGACAGTTGACTTCCTCAACAGAGTGTAAAGACAGGTGACTTCCTCAACAGAGTGTAAGACAGTTGACTCCCTCAACAGAGCATAAGACAGGTGACTTCCTCAACAGTGTAAGACAGGTGACTTCCTCAACAGAGTGTAAGACAGGGGACTTCCTCAACAGTGTAAGACAGGTGACTTCCTCAACAGTGTAAGACAGGTGACTTCCTCAACAGAGTGTAAGACAGGTGACTTCCTCAACAGAGTGTAAGACAGGGGACTTCCTCAACAGAGTGTAAGACAGTGGACTTCATCAACAGTGTAAGACAGGTGACTTCCTCAACAGAGTGTAAGACAGGGGACTTCCTCAACAGAGTGTAAGACAGTGGACTTCATCAACAGTGTAAGACAGGTGACTTCCTCAACAGAGTGTAAGACAGGTGACTTCCTCAACAGTGTAAGACAGGGGACTTCCTCAACAGTGTAAGACAGGGGACCTCCTCAACAGAGTGTAAGACAGGGTACTTCCTCAACAGAGTGTAAGACAGGTGACTTTCTCAACAGTGTAAGGCAGGTGACTTCCTCAACAGAGTGTAATACAGGTGACTTCCTCAACAGAGTGTAAGACAGTGGACTTCATCAACAGTGTAAGACAGGTGACTTCCTCAACAGTGTAAGACAGGGGACTTCCTCAACAGTGTAAGACAGGGGACTTCCTCAACAGTGTAAGACAGGGGACTTCCTCAACAGAGTGTAAGACAGGGGACTTCCTCAACAGAGTGTAAGACAGGTGACTTCCTCAACAGTGTAAGACAGGGGACTTCCTCAACAGTGTAAGACAGGGGACTTCCTCAACAGAGTGTAAGACAGGGGACTTCCTCAACAGAGTGTAAGACAGGGGACTTCCTCAACAGAGTGTAAGACAGGTGACTTTCTCAACAGTGTAAGGCAGGTGACTTCCTCAACAGAGTGTATTACAGGTGACTTCCTCAACAGAGTGTAAGACAGTGGACTTCATCAACAGTGTAAGACAGGTGACTTCCTCAACAGAGTGTAAGACAGGTGACTTCCTCAACAGTGTAAGACAGGGGACTTCCTCAACAGTGTAAGACAGGTGACTTCCTCAACAGAGTGTAAGACAGGTGACTTCCTCAACAGTGTAAGACAGGGGACTTCCTCAACAGTGTAAGACAGGGGACTTCCTCAACAGAGTGTAAGACAGGGGACTTCCTCAACAGAGTGTAAGACAGGGGACTTCCTCAACAGAGTGTAAGACAGGTGACTTTCTCAACAGTGTAAGGCAGGTGACTTCCTCAACAGAGTGTAAGACAGGGGACTTCCTCAACAGAGTGTAAGACAGGGGACTTCCTCAACAGAGTGTAAGACAGGGGACTTCCTCAACAGTGTAAGACAGGTGACTTCCTCAACAGTGTGAGACAGGTGTCTTCCTCAACAGTGTGAGACAGGTGACTTCCTCAACAGAGTGTAATACAGGTGACTTCCTCAACAGAGTGTAAGACAGGGGACTTCCTCAACAGTGTAAGACAGGTGACTTCCTCAACAGTGTAAGACAGGGGACTTTCTCAACAGAGTGTAAGACAGCGGACTTCATCAACAGTGTAAGACAGGTGACTTCCTCAACAGTGTAAGACAGGGGACTTTCTCAACAGAGTGTAAGACAGGGGACTTTCTCAACAGAGTGTAAGACAGCGGACTTCATCAACAGTGTAAGACAGGTGACTTCCTCAACAGAGTGTAAGACAGGGGACTTCCTCAACAGTGTAAGACAGGTGACTTCCTCAACAGAGTGTAAGACAGGTGACTTCCTCAACAGAGTGTAAGACAGGGGACTTCCTCAACAGAGTGTAATACAGGGGACTTCCTCAACAGAGTGTAATACAGGGGACTTCCTCAACTGAGTGTAAGACAGGGGACTTCCTCAACAGAGTGTAAGACAGGGGACTTCCTCAACAGAGTGTAAGACAGGGGACTTCCTCAACAGAGTGTAAGACAGGTGACTTCCTCAACAGAATGTAAGACAGGTGACTTCCTCAACAGAGTGTAAGACAGGGGACTTCCTCAACAGAGTGTAAGACAGGGGACTTCCTCAACAGTGTAAGACAGGTGGCTCACTAGAGCATGGCACAGATCACACACAAGGCTAAATAGTCTCACTTCATAGGACAACTCACAGAAAGGTCGGGCTCAAAGGCTTTTCTACTGTGGCATCAATGAGGGTTTAACAACTCTGTCTCCTCTCCTCATGCCCCTCTGCTCTGCTACTAGTCTGTCTAATGAAATGTTCATGCAGTGTTCTATTACCCAGAGAGAACAAGAACATGCTCATGTACATACAATCTCTCACTCCCTCCCTCTCTCTGACCCCCTTTTTCACAGTTGCATCTCTCTTTGTTTCTCTGTCCTTGACTTTAGTCTCTCAAAGGTCTAACCACTAACTCCTCTCCTTAGCACGCTCTCTCTCTCTCTCTCTCTCTCTCCTCTCTCTCCTCTCTCTCTAGCGCTCTCCTCTCTCTAGCTCTCTCCTCTCTCTCTCTAGCTCTCTCCTATCTCTCTTTCTAGCTCTCTCCTCTCTCTCTAGCTCTCTACTCTCTCTCTCTAGCTCTCTCCTCTCGGTCTCTATCCTCTCTCTCTCTAGCTCTCTCCTCTCTCTCTCTAGCTCTCTCCTCTCTCTCTCTAGCTCTCTCCTCTCTCTAGCTCTCTCCTCTAGCTCTCTCCTCTCTCTCTCTAGCGCTCTCCTCTCTCTCTCTAGCGCTCTCCTCTCTCTCTCCTCTCTCTCTAGCTCTCTCCTCTCTCTCGCTAGCTCTCTCCTCTCTCTCGCAAGCTCTCTCCTCTCTCTCGCAAGCTCTCTCCTCTCTCTCGCAAGCTCTCTCCTCTCTCTCTCTAGCTCTCTCCTCTCTCTCGCTAGCTCTCTCCTCTCTCTCGCTAGCTCTCTCCTCTCTCTCGCTAGCTCTCTCCTCTCTCTCGCTAGCCCTCTCCTCTCTCTCTCTAGCCCTCTCCTCTCTCTCGCTAGCTCTCTCCTCTCTCTCGCTAGCTCTCTCCTCTCTCTCGATAGCTCTCTCATCTCTCTCGCTAGCTCTCTCCTCTCTCTCTCCTCTCTCTCGCAAGCTCTCTCCTCTCTCTAGCTCTCTCCTCTCTCTCGCTAGCTCTCTCCTCTCTCTCGCTAGCTCTCTCCTCTCTCTCGCTAGCTCTCTCCTCTCTCTCGCTAGCCCTCTCCTCTCTCTCTCTAGCCCTCTCCTCTCTCTCTCTAGCTCTCTCCTCTCTCTCGCTAGCTCTCTCCTCTCTCACTAGCTCTCTCCTCTCTCTCTCTCTCTCGCCTCTCTCTCGCTAGCTCTCTCCTCTCTCTCACTAGCTCTCTCCTCTCTCTCCTCTCTCTCGCTAGCTCTCTCCTCTCTCTCGCTAGCTCTCTCCTCTCTCTCACTAGCTCTCTCCTCTCTCTCACTAGCTCTCTCCTCTCTCTCACTAGCTCTCTCCTCTCTCTCACTAGCTCTCTCCTCTCTCTCTCTCGCTAGCTCTCTCCTCTCTCTCGCTAGCTCTCTCCTCTCTCTCTCTAGCTCTCTCCAGTCATGGTTCTGTGAGAGGAGAAGCATCAGCGGCAGGTGGCATGCCCAAGGACAGGTCTCGTTTTCCGGTCAATTCGTCTGATCTTTCCCCATCTCTGTTTGTCCCTGGAGCTCAGGGCTCAGGTGGGCACAGCGGCACACTACCGCCTCAGCAGCACACCACACAAGCAGCAAGGCAGAGGCTCCTCACATATCATGGCACCAGCTGAAACCACCACACTGAGCTATACAGAGATCTGCCACAAGCAAAACCCCTTTACAACCACAGAGGTTACAATGGGCTTTCAAAGGCAAAGCTATCTACATGTTAGAACCTTGCAATTCTTTCTAAGTGCATTTACTCTACAACTCATAACAGCCACTTCAAATGTACACTGATATTAGATACAGAATGAAAGGGTTTGTGTTACATAACTACACATACTTTTCAAATGTGCAGCTTTAGTACCATGTTATTCCATTCCTCAACTGCTCTGTGAATGATTGGAATTACAGTTTTCTGATCTTTACAAAGTCTAAGGATATCTGTGGGAAGATGGGTCACAATATGTCATGTGTACCCCATGTGTTTCAGTCAGAATGTACATGAACTATACTGATATCAACGGTCAGTCCCAGCTTCCGAAATATACAATTGTAAAAGAGGATGAACACAGAATCGGACTACAATGATATAAAGAACTACTGATCCCACCAGGGAGTGAGTCTCAATAGCAGCTTCTGAGCCAGTGCCAGAGACAGACAGGCAACGGATAACAGCAGGCCAGCAGCAGGCAGCAAACTCCTGCCTCGCTTTCCACTCTGTCTCTCCCTCCACTCCACAGGCCAGGCTGCTACAGATCAGTAGGCAGTAGTAGGCAACTCAAAAAAAATTCTGCATTGAAAAGTCTTGGGCGGAAAGATAATGGACCAATAATTGTTTTTAATAAGATCATCTTTGAAAACTAACAATCACCAAAATAAAAGCTGGGGTTTCACACCACCTAAACCCCATTTTGATCCAGAAAAAAACTCTGCAGCAGACTTCTGTCGCTCTCTCTACTCCGTCCTTTCTCTCTGTCTGTCGACTCCCTCCTTCCTCTATCTCTCTTTCTCTCACCCTACTATCTCTGTCTCCTCTCTCACTCCCTCCACTCGTTCGCTCTCTCTGTCTCCCTCCACTCCCCCTCCTTCCTTTCTCTCACCCTACTATCTCTGTCTCCCCTCTCTCTCACTCCCTCCACTTTGTCTCTCTCTCGGTCTCCCTCCATTCTGTCTCTCTCTCGGTCTCCCTCCATTCTGTCTCTCTCTCTGTCTACCTCCACTCCTCTTGCTCTCTTCCCCCACTCCTCCATCATTTCTCTCTCTCTCTCTCTCTCTCTCTCTCTCTCTCTTTCTCTCCCCCTCTCTCTCTCTCGCTCTTTCCTCCCCCTTCCTTCCTTTCTCTCTCTTTCCCTACTATCTCTGTCTCCCCTCTCTCTCACTCCCTCCACTCTGTCTCTCTCTCGGTCTCCCTCCACTCCTCTCGCTCTCTTCCCCCACTCCTCCATCCTTTCTCTCTCTCTCCCCCTCTCTCTCTCTCGCTCTTTCCTCCCCCCTCCTTCCTTTCTCTCTATTTCCCTACTATCTCTGTCTCTCCTCTCTCTCACTCCCACCACTCTGTGTCTCTCTCTGTCTCCCTCCACTCTGTGTCTCGCTCTGTCTCCCTCCACTCTGTGTCTCTCTGTCTCCCTCCAAACTGTGACTCTCTGTCTTCCTCCACTCTGTGTCTCTCTCTGTCTCCCTCCACTCTGTGTCTCCACTATGCTCTGTAGCACTATGCTCTGTAGCACCATGCTCTGTAGCACAATGCTCTGTAGCACTATGCTCTGAAGCACCATGCTCTGTAGCACTATGCTCTGTAGCACTATGCTCTGTACCACTATGCCCTGAAGCACTATGCTCTGTAGCACTATGCCCTGAAGCACTATGCTCTGTAGCACCATGCTCTGTAGCACCATGCTCTGTAGCACTATGCTCTGTAGCACTATGCTCTGTAGCACTATGCTCTGTAGCACCATGCTCTGTAGCACTATGCTCTGTAGCACTATGCTCTGTAGCACTATGCTCTGTAGCACTATGCTCTTTAGCACTATGCCCTGAAGCACTATGCTCTGTAGCACCATGCTCTGAAGCACTATGCTCTGAAGCACCATGCTCTGTAGCACCATGCTCTGTAGCACCATGCTCTGAAGCACCATGCTCTACCAACTGAGCCACACAGGACCACACCCCCGCATGATCTGTGGGCGTGTGGTTAAAGTGAATGTAACTGTGTGAATAGAGACTGTGCTCTACCACAGTGTGTAACCAGGCATCATGCTGCTCAAAAGACCACCCCTCAGCTAGCTCTACAAGAGTCAGCCAGGCAGCTAGCTGTACAAGAGTCAGCCAGGCAGCTAGCTCTACAACAGTCAGCCAGGCAGCTAGCTCTACAACAGTAAGCCAGGCAGCTAGCTCTACAACAGTAAGCCAGGCAGCTAGCCAACCAGCTGACTCTACAACAGTCAGCCAGGCAGCTAGCCAGGCAGCTAGCTCTACAACAGTCAGCCAGGCAGCTAGCTCTACAACAGTCAGCCAGGCAGCTAGCTCTACAAGAGTCAGCCAGGCAGCTAGCTGTACAAGAGTCAGCCAGGCAGCTAGCTCTACAACAGTCAGCCAGGCAGCTAGCTCTACAACAGTAAGCCAGGCAGCTAGCCAGGCAGCTAGCTCTACAACAGTCAGCCAGGCAGCTAGCTCTACAACAGTCAGCCAGGAAGCTAGCCATGCAGCTAGCTCTACAACAGTCAGCCAGGCAGCTAGCCCTACAACAGTCAGCCAGGCAGCTAGCTCTACAACAGTCAGCCAGGCAGCTAGCTCTACAACAGTCAGCCAGGCAGCTAGCTCAACAACAGTCAGCCAGGCAGCTAGCTCAACAACAGTCAGCCAGGCAGCTAGCTATACAACAGCCAGCCAGGCAGCTAGCTCTACAACAGCCAGCCAGGCAGCTAGCTCTACAACAGCCAGCCAGGCAGCTAGCTCTACAACAGCCAGCCAGGCAGCTAGCTCTACAATAGTCAGCCAGGCAGCTAGCTCTACAACAGCCAGCCAGCTAGCTCTACAACAGCCAGCTCTCTCTACAACAGCCAGCCAGGCAGCTCTCTCTACAACAGCCAGCCAGGCAGCTCTCTCTACAACAGCCAGCCAGGCAGCTCTCTCTACAACAGCCAGCCAGGCAGCTCTCTCTACAACAGCCAGCCAGGCAGCTCTCTCTACAACAGCCAGCCAGGCAGCTCTCTCTACAACAGCCAGCCAGGCAGCTCTCTCTACAACAGCCAGCCAGGCAGCTCTCTCTACAACAGCCAGCCAGGCAGCTCTCTCTACAACAGCCAGCCAGGCAGCTATCTCTACAACAGCCAGCCAGGCAGCTATCTCTATAACAGTCAGCCAGGCAGCTAGCTCTATAACAGTCAGCCAGACAGCTAGCTCTACAACAGTCAGCCAGGCAGCTAGCTCTACAACAGTCAGCCAGGCAGCTAGCTCTACAACAGTCAGCCAGGCAGCTAGCTCTACAACAGTCAGCCAGGCAGCTAGCTCTACAACAGTCAGCCAGGCAGCTATCTCTACAACAACCAGCCAGGCAGCTAGCTTTACAACAGTCAGCCAGGCAGCTAGCCAGGCAGCTAGCTCTACAACAGTCAGCCAGGCAGCAAGCCATGCAGCTAGCTCTACAACAGCCAGCCAAGCAGCTACCCAGGCAGCTAGCTCTACAACAGTCAGCCAGGCAGCTAGCCAGGCAGCTAGCTCTACAACAGCCAGCCAGGCAGCTAGCCAGGCAGCTACTTCTACAACAGTCAGCCAGGCAGCTAGCTCTACAACAGTCAGCCAGGCAGCTAGCCAGGCAGCTAGCTCTACAACAGCCAGCCAGGCAGCGAGCTCTACAATAGTCAGCCAGGCAGCGAGCTCTACAACAGTCAGCCAGGCAGCTAGCTCTACAAGAGTCAGCCAGGCAGCTAGCTCTACAAGAGTCAGCCAGGCAGCTAGCTCTACAAGAGTCAGCCAGGCAGCTAGCTCTACAAGAGTCAGCCAGGCAGCTAGCTCTACAAGAGTCAGCCAGGCAGCTAGCTCTACAAGAGTCAGCCAGGCAGCTAGCTCTACAAGAGTCAGCCAGGCAGCTAGCTCTACAAGAGTCAGCCAGGCAGCTAGCTCTACAAGAGTCAGCCAGGCAGCTAGCTCTACAAGAGTCAGCCAGGCAGCTAGCTCTACAAGAGTCAGCCAGGCAGCTAGCTCTACAAGAGTCAGCCAGGCAGCTAGCTCTACAAGAGTCAGCCAGGCAGCTATCTCTACAACAGCCAGCCAGGCAGCTAGCTTTACAACAGTCAGCCAGGCAGCTAGCCAGGCAGCTAGCTCTACAACAGTCAGCCAGGCAGCTAGCCATGCAGCTAGCTCTACAACAGCCAGCCAAGCAGCTACCCAGGCAGCTAGCTCTACAACAGTCAGCCAGGCAGCTAGCCAGGCAGCTAGCTCTACAACAGCCAGCTAGCCAGGCAGCTACTTCTACAACAGTCAGCCAGGCAGCTAGCTCTACAACAGTCAGCCAGGCAGCTAGCCAGGCAGCTAGCTCTACAACAGCCAGCCAGGCAGCGAGCTTTACAATAGTCAGCCAGGCAGCTAGCTCTACAACAGCCAACCAGGCAGCTAGCTCTACAACAGCCAGCCGGCAGCTAGGTCTACAACAGTCAATCAGGCAGATAGCTCTACAACAGTCAGCCAGGCAGCGAGCTCTACAACAGGCAGCCAGGCAGCTAGCTCTAAAACAGTCAGCCAGGCAGCTAGCTCTACAACAGTCAGTCATCTCTACAACAGACTTCTACACCCAGGCTCAGAGTCAGGCATGCTGCACCACTCAGCTCCCTGTCAGCTATTTCAGTCCTCTTAGGGAGCTACTCAGGGAGTAGGATACCCATTATATCAATACAATAATGACCTCTTCAAAATAATGGATTTGTATGCAGGCTTGCGTTTGTGTTTGTTTGTGCGTGGGGTTTTGTGTATGTTTGTGCATGTGATATTGAGTGTGTGTTGTGTGTGCAAGGTGGTGATGAAGAGTGTGTCTTGTTCTTTGAGGGGCAGATTTGACAACATCTGCTATTGACACATGCAGCAGTGCTATCCAGGAGAGGGCTGGGTAAAGAAGGTGACATACACACCACCTGCATGAGTCTCACCTGTTCCAGAAGCTCTAAATATTTGAACAGCTTAGCTGACAGGAGGTGAGTGGGTAGTTTGATGCCTCATCCTCCCCATCCCTTCCACCTCACCCCTTAACCTCCCCACCCCCACCCTGTATTCTGCCCCACTCTCATTTGTTTCTACTTAACCTTTATTTATCCAGGTTAGTCTCACGGAGATGAAATCTCTTTTGTAAGAGAGGACTGGTTGATGGAACAGAAACCATCTATACAGTGCATTCGGAAAGTATTCAGACCCCTTCCCTTTTTCCACATTTTGTTACGTTACAACCTTATTCTAAAAATGATTTAATAAAATCATTTCCTCATCAATCTGCACATAATACCCCATATAATAAAGTGAAAACAGGTACAGATGATTTTTTTGCAAATGTATAAAAAATAAATACTTTATTTACAGTATTCAGACCCTTTCCTATGAGACTCGAAATTGAGCTCAGGTGCATCCTGTTTCCATTGATCATACTTGAGATGTTTCTACAACTTGATTGGAGTCCACCTGTGGTAAATTCAATTGATTGGACATGATTTGGAAAGGCACACACCTGTCTATTTAAGGTCTCACAGTACATGTCAGAGTAAAAACCAAGTCATGAGGTTGAAGGGGAATTGTCCGTAGAGCTCCGAGACAGGATTGTGTCGAGGCACAGATCTGGGGAAGGGTACTAAAAAATGTCTGCAACATTGAAGGTCTCCAAGAACACAGTGGCCACCATTCTTAAATGTAAGAAGTTTGGAACCACCAAGACTCTTCCTAAAGCTGGCCAACCGGCCAAACTGAGCAATTGGCTGGGAAGGGCCTTGGTCAGAGAGGTGACCAAGAACCCGATGGTCACTGACAGAGCTCCAGAGTTCCTCTGTGGGGATGGGAGAAACTTCTAGAAGAACAACCATTTCTGCAGCACTCCACCAATCAGGCCTTTATGGTAGAGTGGCTAGACGGAAGCCACTCCTCAGTAAAAGGCACATAACAGCCCGCTTGGAGTTTGCCAAAAGGCACCTAAAGGACTCTCAGACCATGAGAAACAAGATTCTCTGATCTGATGAAACCAAAATTGAACACTTTGGCCTGAATTGCCGAGCTTCAGGTTTGGAGGAATCTGGGGGCTGGGGTGGGCTGGGGGCTGGGGTTGAGGAGCTGATATGGAGAGGATGGGGGATGATGGGGGATGATGGGGGATAGCAGACAGGTTACATAAGCCAGAGATGGTTTTCAATTTCCATCAACCTTGCAGCCTCCTTATGGTGGATACAGCAGAGTGGATCTGTTTAAATATGTTGCTCTCTCCTGTGTGTGTGGATTCTGGGAAAACCGACTTACTCACATGGGAACTGTGGTGCAGACTGTGTGTGTGTGTTTTAAAATCAATGGTTTGACGTGCAACGACATTCCCTTATAACTTAATATACTGTATATTGGATAGTTGTAGTATTATGATATGGTCGTACTGCGTAATCAGGATTAACATATTGTAATGCACGATTTGGTTGTCATGTCGCAAAATTCAAACCAAATAGCCCATATCAGACAAACTAAAAAGTTTAATGTGAAGTGGATGTCTACGCATATAAACAAAGGCATAACATTGTTCTTGGCTTCGCTTCTATTTGCTAAATTGTAAGCTACTGGCAAATATTTGTGTGCATTGGTCACATTGTAGAAATGATTAACAAACTCGAGGCCACTGTCTGATATCTTTCCTCGCTACATTGTAACAACAAAATATAACAAGCCCGGTGCGCGTCCATAGTTAAATGCCTTTCAGCATTTACATTGTATAACTGTCTTTGTAGGAATTGACTGATGCATTACAAACTTCTACTATTTAACAGTAATATGGATATCGAATGAGAGTGGCAGGTCGCAGAGCCTCGACAATACTCGCAGCAAAAGTAATGGATTTCTCAAACCGTTTTAAGTTAATTAGGCCCAATATTCATTTTGGTCCAAATTTAACTACACATAAGTATAGCAAAGTATTGCATATTAGCACCCCTGAAATTATGTTAAACTTCCAGAGAGCCGCAAGAGTAGCGCAACAAAACAACTTTCACTCCATCTGTCAGAATACAGAAAAGGGTAGGCTACCTGGTTGGTTGTATCTTGTGGAAGGTTTTTAATGAGGATTTTCCTCCTGTTGCTCAGCTCGCGGCGAGTTTTCTCTAGCCTCTTCTCAATTTCCTCCCGTTCCAAATCGGGTAAGTCTCTGAGACTGGTCCCCTCGGATGCTGCGTCCTCATCCTGCCGGCTCTCCGGGCTGTCAGAATCAGGGAAATGTTCACTTTCCTGGTTCAAAGAGTGAACGGTTGGCGGCTGGATGGAGGAAGCTGCCGCCATCTTGAGTTGCTGTGATAGAAAGTGAGTGGAGGCAGTGATAGGTGGGCGTCTGTGTTTTTGTCGCTCCCATCTGAGTGAGAGAGAGCAGACGGGAAAGGTACGCACATGAAACCAGGCACCGGCGCGCTACTGTAGGCTACCCCGGACGATTGGCGACCCCCACCGTTTACAAAATGTATAAGTGGGCACTATGAAACAATAACGAGTATTGTATCGCCATCCTGTGGTAGACTATACCCCATGGCTAATGAACTAATGCTACCTCTCAATAAGCACGTTGACCTTTGGCCAGGTCGCAGTTGCAAATGAGAACTTGTTCTCAACTAGCCTACCTGGTTAAATAAAGGTGAAATAAAATAAAAATATCCAATACTGAGAAGAGGACAATCAACTAGCCTACAGGTTGCATAATTCGTTTTATGATAAAGCATAATGCATACATACTTTTTTCAAAGAAACATTGCTCTCCAACAGTATGTGGACAAACCATTCACATTACTGGATTTAGCTATTTCCCCCACATCTGTTGCTGACAGGTGTATACAATAGAGTACAAAACCATGCAATCTCCATAGACAAACACTGGCAGTAGAATGGCCTTACTGAAGAGCTCAGAGACGTTCAACGTGGCACTGTCATAGGATGCCACCTTTCCAACAAGTCAGTTCATCAAATTTCTGCCCTACGAGAGCTGCCCTGGTCAACTATAAGTGCTGTTAATTGTCTAAGTGGTAGACCACACAAGCTCACAAAACAGGGCCGTCGGGTGCTGAAGCGAGTAGTCTGTCCTTGGTTGCAACACTCACTACAGAGTTCCAAACTGCCTCAGGAAGCAACATCAGCACAAGAACGGTTCATCAGGAGCTTCATGAAATGGGTTTCTATGGCCGAACAGCTGCATACAAGCCTAAGATCACCATACGCAATGCCAAGCATCGGCTGGAGTGGTATAAAGCTCGCCACCATTGGACTCTGGAGCAGTGGAAACACGTTCTCTGGAGTGATGAATCACGCTTCACCATCTGGCAGTCTGACGGAAGAATCTGGGTTTGGCGGAAGCCAGGGGAACGCTACCAGTTCCAATGCATAGTGCCAACTGTACAGTTTGTGGAGGAAGAATAATGGTCTGGGACTGTTTTTCATGGTTCGGGCTAGGCCCCTTAGTTCCAGTGAAGGGAAATTAACGGCTACAGCATCTAGACAATTATGGAAAGACATATTTTCTGTTAATGTTGAGATGAAATCTGAGTGAGAATGACGTGCTCTGCATGCATGTTCGGTATTTGGCCATGATTACTACAAGATAGCTGGCTAGACTAACTACCAATCTAAATATTGACATGGGTAATTGTCAGCTAATTGAGTGACTGACATAAGAGAAAAACTGCTGATGCACAACCAAATGTAGACATCGCACCTGGTGTATTCTACTATTCTTACTCTCGATAGTGAGGCGAGACCCCAACTGAGTAAAAAACAAACACATTCAAATTCAAATAAATATTGTTCAAATATACATTGCTCTCCAACAGACACTCCTTGCAATGTAGGATACAGGTCCTACTTTATTTAGCCTATAAATAAGAAATATACCCTAATGTACAAAGAGTGGAAAATGGAGTAACATTCCCCTGCTGTGCAGATTATAAACCTGAATGGTCAGGTCTTCTCTCGGCCACCCAGTCAGTCAATCCTTTTCCAGTGGCTGGAGGGTGCCAGTCAGTCAACCCTTTTCCAGTGGCTGGAGGGTGCCAGCCAGTCAGTCAATCATTTTCCAGTGGCTGGAGGGTGCCACCCAGTCAGTCAATCATTTTCCAGTGGCTGGAGGGTGCCACCCAGTCAGTCAATCATTTTCCAGTGGCTGGAGGGTGCCACCCAGTCAGTCAATCCTTTTCCAGTGGCTGGAGGGTGCCAGTCAGTCAATCCTTTTCCAGTGGCTGGAGGGTGCCAGTCAGTCAATCCTTTTCCAGTGGCTGGAGGGTGCCACCCAGTCAGTCAATCATTTTCCAGTGGCTGGAGGGTGCCACCCAGTCAGTCAATCATTTTCCAGTGGCTGGAGGGTGCCACCCAGTCAGTCAATCATTTTCCAGTGGCTGGAGGGTGCCACCCAGTCAGTCAATCATTTTCCAGTGGCTGGAGGGTGTCACCCAGTCAGTCAATCATTTTCCAGTGGCTGGAGGGTGCCACCCAGTCTGACTGAGCTGTAAATGGCAGCTTACCTCCAGGTCCCCCACAATGGCCATGTGCGTGTCTGACCTGAATGTATAAATTGCAACCCACTTAGGAAATATTTTCTGCACAACTATGTTTATAAAAAGGGGAGAAAATGAACCAATCATCATGCAAAATAGATATGATGCTCCGTTTACCTAGTGAGATTTTTGGCAGCTCTACAAATAGTGCTACACTATCACAACAAAGGGATGGAAACGTCCTGCTCTCAACTGGCAAATGAAATTACAGTCTTAAAGCAGAACTATTAAAGCAACTACTAAAGCAGAACTATACCTCGTTTATGCGTAATTACAGCAATTAAACTAACCCACTTCATGTCTGACGGGAGGTTGAATAAAATAGTTATTCAATGGATATAGGCTATAACAAGATGGGCTTGAATGAGTGTGTTCTCAAAACCGTACTGTATGTGAGCCTACTAGCAAAATGTCTCAATATTGGAAGACGAATCAATCAACTGTGTTTTCTCTGAAATGATGGTCAGTGATGCTGGTCAGTAACAAGATGTTGAAGAGACGATTTATCCCAGAGATAAACAGAAGCACTCCTCAAGAGAACAATCTCTCTCATACACACACCATTGTATTCCCCTCATGCCATAAAAATTCCTCATCAAAGTTTGTCACATTTTTCATCCATGCAAATCAGAGAAGTCTTTCACATGTAAAAGGAAAGGCAGGCTATCCAACCAGATACCAACGGGGATGGTGTGTTGGTCTGCACTTCTGTGAGAATGATTGACAGCTCCACAGAGTGGGAGTATGAGAAGAAACAAGGAAACGTCAGCGCTCGATCGTAGGGACCTGTGAGTGGGTGTCAGCAAGTGGCTGAATGGGGCAACGCAGGAACCTGGGACACATGTTAATGTTATGTAGGCAGACTGAACCTTGAACCCTGAATAGCTGTGAGTGAGGTGCTCTGTGTGTGTAGGAGTAAAAATTTGCAATTCAGGGATGGTGATAAAATCATCTTCATTGTAGATCTATCTATTTCACCCATTTACATTGTCATTCCATGCTTTAATCCAGGACACTGGATTGTTGTCCTCGCCATTCAGGTACATATTTAAATGGGATTGAAGAACAGAAAATGACAGACTGGATTAAGCATGAGCAGGACACCTACCCTCTCTCACCTACCCAATTTCCCTTCAACATAACCGTCCCCATGGTCCCTGATGTTAATGGTACATCAGCCTCAACCAGTGGTCCTCCTGAGATGCATAGATGACGAGGAGGAGATGCAAATAAGTACATGCCTACTTCAGAATAAGCTAGCCTGTTAGTTCATGTGTATGCTTACTCCTCAGTTGTCAGAGAATGCCTTGGGTACACCCTGAATGGCCTGAGGAAAGTGAGTGCTCTAATTCAGAGCAGATCCATGGCAGCGAGAGGGAGAACGAGTGAGAGGAGCCTAGTCTCTTTTAGAGGTGGTGAATGGTGAATGTGACTACAAGGAAATTCTAGAATCTAGAATCTAATTTGGTACAAAACTCTATATGCCAATTAAGATGTACAGAAAGGCTTATCACAAATGTATTTAGAAAGCCCTTTTTACATAAGCAGATGTCAAAGTGTATATACAGAAACCCAGCCTAAAACCTCAAACAGCAAGCAATGCAGATGTAGAAGCACTATATAAAGCATAGCTCTTCCCCTACCTTCCCCACAATTAACTACTGCTACAGTAGTTGGAACACTGAAAACAGAGGGCAGTTAGCCTGTGGGATTGAAAGGCCATTGTCTAGTACTGTTCAGTTGCTCTAAATTACCTTTCTACCCCAGTCTAATCCAACAATAAATATGGGTTGGTGGCTAACAGGAATATGGGCCTACACGGAGGCAAGATAAAGGATCAGGTAATCCCTCCCTATCAGTTTATCCTACTGTATCTGTACTGGCAGGTGGGACATGGTACCCTACAGACTGACCTAAGAACATCAGATTATGAAATGATCATTCTAGGAGTTGAATGCCTACTAAGTTGTTGCATTGTGATTGCGTCTACCATGGGTGGTACTTAAGGTGGCATGTTATTGCTGAACTAAGATGTGATTAATGCTGTCTAAAGGGTACATGTGGGTACACCGTGAATGAAATATTGAGGCAGTACAGTACATGGTACACATTGAACTGTAACATAGTAAATGGGAAATACAGTGGGGCAAAAAAGTATTTAGTCAGCCACCAATTGTGCAAGTTCTCCCACTTAAAAATATGAGAGAGGCCTGTAATTTTCATCATAAGTGCACTTCAACTATGACAGACAAAATTAGGGGGAAAAAATCATTTTTAATGAATTTATTTGCAAATTATGGGGGAAGATAAGTATTTGGTCACCTACAAACAAGCAAGATTTCTGGCTCTCACAGACCTGTAACTTCTTCTTTAAGAGGCTCCTCTGTCCTCCACTCGTTACCTGTATTAATGGCACCTGTTTGAACTTATCAGTATAAAAGACACCTGTCCACAACCTCAATGTCCAGGCCCGTCTGAAGTTTGCTAGAGAGCATTTGGATGATCCAGAATAAGATTGGGAGAATGTCATATGGTCAGATGAAACCAAAATATAACTTTTTGGTAAAAACTCAACTTGTCATGTTTGGAGGACAAAGAATGCTGAGTTGCATCCAAAGAACACCATACCTACTGTGAAGCATGGGGGTGGAAACATCATGCTTTGGGGCTGTTTTTCTGCAAAGGGACCAGGACGACTGATCCGTGTAAAGGAAATAATGAATGGGGCCATGTATCGTGAGATTTTGAGTGAAAACCTCCTTCCATCAGCAAGGGCATTGAAGATTAAATGTGGCTGGGTCTTTCAGCATGACAATGATCCCAAACACACCGCCCGGGCAACGAAGGAGTGACTTCGTAAGAGGCATTTCAAGGTCCTGGAGTGGCCTAGCCAGTCTCCAGATCTCAACCCCATAGAAAATCTTTGGAGGGAGTTGAAAGTCTGTGTTGCCCAGCAACAGCCCCAAAATACCAGCAACAGTGTGTGAAAACCTTGTGGAGACTTACAGAAAACGCTTGACCTCTGTCATTGCCAACAAAGGGTATATAACAAAGTATTGAGATAAACTTTTGTTATTGACCAAATACTTATTTTCCATCATTTTCAAATAAATTCATTAAAAACATACAATGTGATTTTCTGGATTACTTTTTCTCATTTTGTCCATCATAGTTGAAGTGTACCTATGATGAAAATTACAGGCCTCTCTCATCTTTTTAAGTGGGAGAACTTGCACAATTGGTGGCTGACTAAATACTTTTTTTGCCCCACTGTACATACAAAGGCAAGTGGTTTTAAGTGTAACATGGATTTATTTTTATCACATTCACATGTTATAACTGTATATGTTACACTGGAAGTTCTTTCAGTACATTAATTAAATTCATAGTGTTCGGTATACACAAGATTATACTTTCTTACAACAGCTGGTAAATACTGTTCATGCTCTCTTGTGTCAAAAACGTAATTACAATATAGTCTCAGTAAATGTAGCACTTGTTTTTCAGATTCAAACAAAAAATCTAAACATCAGACCCACTGACCGTACCAGTCAAAAGTTGAAACCTACCCATTCAAGAGTTTCTTTACTTTTACTATTTTCCACATACTACATTCCCATATTGAGACATCAAAACTATGAAATAACATATATGGAACCAAGTAGTGACCAAAAAATGTGTTAAACATATCAAAATATATTTGAGATTCTTCACAGTAGCCAACCTTTGCCTTGATCACAGCTTTGCACACTGTTGGCATTCTCTCAACCAGCTTCACGAGGTAGTCACCTGGATGCACTTCAGGTACCTTGTTAAAAGTTAATTTGTGGAATTTCTTTCCTTATTAATACATTTGAGCCAATCAGTTGTGTTGTGACAAGGTAGGGGTGGTATACAGAATATAGCCCTATTTGGTAAAAGACCAAGTCCATATTATGGCAAGGACAGCTCAAATAAGTAAAGAGAAACGACAGTCCATCACAAAAACCATCAAGCGTTATGATGAAACTGGCTCTCGTGAGGATCGCCACAGGAAAGGAAGACCCAGAGTTACGTCTATTGCAGGGGATAAGTTCATTAGAGTTACCAGACTCACAAATTTCAGCCAAATAAATGCTTCACAGAGTTCAAGTAACAGACGCATCTCAACATCAACTGTTCAGAGGAGACTGCGTGAATCAGGCCTTCATGGTCTCGTTGATGCAGAGAAACCACTACTAAAGAACACCAATAAGAAGAAGAGACTTGCTTGGGCCAAGAAACACGAGCAATGGACATTAGACCGGTGGAAATCTGTACTTCGGTCAGAATTGTAATATTTTTGGTTCCAACTGCTGTGTTTTTGTGAGACGTAGTGTAGGTGAACATATGATCTCTGCATGTGTGGTTCCCACGTGAAGCATGGAGGTGGTGGTGTGTTGGTATGGAGGTGCTTTGCTTGTGACACTGTCAGTTATTTATTTAGAATTCAATGCACACCTAAACAGCATGGCTACCACAGCATTCTGCAGTGATATGCCATCCCATCTGGTTTGCGCTTAGTGGGACTATCATTTGTTTTACAACAGGACAATGACCCAACACACCTCCAGGCTGTGTAACGGCTATTTGACCAAGGAGAGTGATGGAATGCTGCATCAGATGACCTGGCATCCACAATCACCAACCTCAACCCAATTGAGATGATTTTGGATAAGTTGGACTGCAGAGTGAAGGGAAAGTAGCCAACAAGTGCTCAGCATATACAGCATATACATAGAAACTCCTTCAAGCATTCCAGGTGAAACTGGTTGAGAGAATGCCAAGTGTGCAAAGCTGTCATCGAGGCAAATGGTGGCTACTTTGAAGAATCTAAAATCGCAAATATATTTTGTTTTGTTTAACACTTTTTTGGTTACTACATGATTCCATATGTGTTATTTCATAGTTTTGATGTCTTCACTATTATTCTACAATGTAGAAAATAGTTTAAAAAAAAAGTAAAACCCTTGAATGAGTGTCCAATCTTTTGACTGGTACTGTATGTTTTGGTGCCGTACCGTTGGAAATATGCACCAACCGACGTGACAAAATCGGGGTGTATATTCCCAGAGCTGTGTAGTGTTATGAGTAATGTCCAGTGCTATAATTTCATTGCTGGTGGTTATGAACAGGAGAGTAGGAGATAACTGTGACTAAAACGAATTACTGCTTTTAACTACCTACAGTGAGAGTAGAGTACCACAATATCCCATAATATGAGCTATAGGGTTAGGTGACATGGCATTATTATTCAATGAAAAGGTATTCTAGAACTAAAGTTGGGGTCAATTATATTTCAATTCAGGAAGTAACACGATATTACATTTCTAAGAATTGAAATGAAATTGATCTATATCCTGTCTAGAACTAATCCAACTCAACGAACAGGGAGAAAGTTCCACTGCAGTCTAAAATAACATTTCTTCTTGACAATTGATGTTGTCTTTTGTGACATTTTGACCCTACGTGGTTAAACAAAAATGAGATTTTTAAAGACTTTAAGATCTTCAGCTTTAAGTGTCTAAAATACAACTATGTCCATCTGTCTTCCATCCAATATGGACCTTAAGGTAGACCTAATAACATCCAAGGTGTTGCATACCATGAACTGAAAAATATCACAATAAACCCAAATATCTGAGCATCATTTTGAGTACACAATATTTCTTTTCCAACATAAAAATATGGAGTGCAACACATGAATAGCTATTTGTGACTTAAGTTATGTACACTTCATACTGTATAGATCGGGGGTAAAAAAAACACACGAGACATTCTTCACCCTAACTAAATGAATACAATAATGACTTGATTTGGAGAAGTTCATCCATGAATCACATGACAAAAAAACAATCATAACGGGGAAATGACTCGTCAGATAATCAGGCGGACTGCTGAAACAAAAATAATTTGATCTCTATTCACTAATTACACTTTCAAAACAATTAAACCATGTAATAATGCTTTCAATTGAGATGCTCTGACCACTTCCATACAATCAGACCAAACACACACACCCCATTACAGTTGCACAAGCTGTGTACACACACACACCTCTCTTCAACAGTGATAGGTCCCACTCAGGCATAGCTTGGCCCACCATGTTAGTGTGAGGGGGTCAGATAAGACAGACCAACCAATCCCTCTCACCAGCTCTATGCCTTAATGTTCAGGCAGATAACAGGCCACCAACGTGTGGGAATGGCTCTTCCTGTGTGTCTGAGTCATTCTGCCAGGGTCCTGGCATGGCCCTTCCATATTCAGTCATACAGCATCCTGTTGACACAAACCAGCCCTAGACTGGTGGTTGCCTGGTAGGGTGGATTAGTGGATACAATGTATTGTATTCAGCTTGTTCAGAGAATTCAACTGATTTCACCTTCAAAACAATAACAATGATTTTCTGATTCTCTACTGAAAATAATCCAAAGGATAACCTGTGTCAGATATGTGTTGAATAACCACTTCCTCTCCATGATGCGTCCTTAACAGGAAGTGAGGGGCATGTGCAGCAGGGACACTCTGTGGTCCATGATCAGCCACTGTGGTTACCTTGGCAACCAGAGTTCATTCAGTTCAGTTCCAGCCACTGTCAGGCGCTCATCTTATCACTCTCAAATCGAGTTCAATAAATAGTAGAAAAATAATCCTTTATTTCTTATTTGTTATCTTCTTCTGAGATGCTTTGTTTACACTTTTACACAAGTTCAGACCCCTTTTGAATAAAAGAGGCCTCCACCACACCCCCGTGTTTCTGAGCAGGGCTATACTGGGCTACAGAAGCTAGTGTTCCTCAACAGAGGTGGAGTGTGTGAACTTTAAGGAGTCCTCCAGGAGGGGGACTGCTCTGTTCTCCCCAGCCCAACTCCTCTCACCCTGGCTTGGCACAGTGGGAGCACACATGGGTGGTGGAGTCTGGAGTTGGTAGTGGTAGTGTTGGATGAATAGCTAGTAGTGATGTAGCCAGGCTTGGGAGAGGGCTGGTGGGGTTGGAGGAGAGCTGAGGCCTGTGTAGGGATCGGGTACAGAGGATCAGCACTCTGCATCCACACTGTGCACGGTGACTGCTGCCTGCAGGTGGTGTGTGTGGAGCTGGTGGTGGGGCGGGTGGCGGTACGGGTGGAATTTGTGGCTGAGCAGCGCCGCCGTCTGAGGGGGCGTGTCCAGATCCAGGTCGTCATCATGGTTCCCCACGTCCACGCCGGCCGACAAGGGGTCGTTGTTGCAGGGAGGGTTTTCGCTGTCCTCCTGAGGACTCATGGTGCTGTAACCTGTTGCGACACACAGGAACCCAGACGTTAATACACATTCAATCCACATCTATGTATAAAAACACAGGCATTCATAAAAGGAGATGAGTATACAAGCACTTTGTGATAGACCAATAGAGACTTCAGAAGAGAATCAGCAAGACTTTACGTCCATCGATCTATAATTACAGTTTAGGGAATAACATTCTAAGCCATTAATTACGTGTGTGAAATCTCAATCATTGTAGAAACATCTGGAGAAGGAGAGCTGTATGTGCAGTGAGTGGTGTGTGTACGTTGCACGTGAGCTGGTATGAAGGGACGAGTTAAGGAAAGTTTGTGCCCCTGCAGTGGAGAGAAAGAGAGTGATAGCAATCAGAGGGGGATTGCCAATTTGAATCATTAACTCCATCTCCAATACCTCTCCAACCTCCCTCCCTCTTCCGCCGACTACCCGCAGATCACCGACATTAAAGCATCATACATATCTGCCACATCCCAACATTTAGCATCCCTCAGGCTTTAGTTCTAGAAGACGAAGCATCAACTTTTATAAAACAGTCCAACTGTGGAAAGAGGAGAAATGTCACTGCTGTGCTGAGTGTAATGGAAGGTAGGTATGAGTGGAAGATGGGAGAAGGAATGGGCATCTATTGGTATATATCTAAGCGAAACAAAGAGGTACTGATATAACCTGGCTAGTAGAGCTTCTGAAGGTCACTTAGGCTTTTGACACGTTCTCTTAATTCTGTCAGAGAGAACTATGAGGAGGACTTCAACGGGATCCGGAGGAGAGGAAAGATGCCAACTTCAGAAGCACTGAGTGCATAGCTCCGCACTCCTATCCTCTGCTCAACTCCTTCCATCTATTGATGAAAAATCATTTCAAACAGTGCTACCGCCATTTGTCATGGGTTTTCAGAGTAGCAAGAGAGGTGAGAAAAGTAAATCACAGTTAAAAGGGTCATGAACAACCGTGGAGACAGACGGGGCCTGAAACAGGGGGTGTGAAAGGTCAAGACTTAGGTAATAATACAGAGAAAGGTTGTATTAATAAAGTCTATACCTGGATGTCTGTTAGCCTGCAGGCTGTTAGACAACATCCTTGACTCAGTGACTTTGTAGCTAGAGAATACAGAGACCCTTCAGCAGCTGTGTGAGTGAGTGGACTGTGGGAAAACGTCACTGACTGAGCTGAGGAACAGAGCCAATGTGTTTTTAACGCTTTGCTGTTTGGCCTGAATCTCCTCCGCCCTCTTTCTTCCACTCTCTCTGTATTTCTCCACTGCATCCATTTCCTCCTCTCTGATCAGTAGCTACACAACCAGTGTTAGCTAGAGACTTATCACCGGGCAGAAGAGAGGGAACACAAGGGCAGGGTGTCCTATCTGTTGTGTGGTTTTACAGAGAGTTATACTACTCTCCTCCTTCTCAACCAGAAAATGTGTGGTTTTAAGAGCAGAACAGTAGTGGCCTGTTTCCTCTGGGGGTCATACTGTCTTACCGTGGTCACTCTCTGTCCCTGACCGTCCCCAGTACCTCCTCCTGCGCTCGGGGCTGTGGGTGTGTCTCTCAATCACCGCAGCAATAAACCGTGTGTTGCTGACTGCAGGACGGGACAGGAAAACATCTAGGTTTAATACAAGGAATAAAGACAAGGTCAAGTCAAGGTCTTACAGTACACTAATACTAATCCTCCTGCAGTACTTACTGATTCCCCTGTCTTCATGACTGTCCTCATCTCGCTCATTATCCAGGTTAGACATCCGCACTGACATCTCTGCAGAAAGGAGAAAGGGAAAGAAAGTATTATTGTAAGAGATTACTTGTGTCAATAACAAGTGTTTATGGTCTTATTAGGGAAAGACAATAGTGCTGTCTGTAGTGCAGGTCAGCTGTTGAGTTCAGGGCATTAGTTCATTCAATCATCCCCACAGCTCTAGCAGCAGCTTTCATTATCAAAACTAAGACGTGATGCTCAGACAACAGAGGCAATTTTAGGGGCAATTACTGTCTGAATATGAATACTTTCATAACAGACTAAGACAATAACAAAGTGGTTTTAAAATGTCAATAAAATATCCTATTCATAGCACTGAGATTTCTCTGAGGTCAACCTAAATCAGAGGCTACCCATGTCACCGCTACCTGTGTTTCCACTTGCATGCACTAACGAGCTGTATTTCCATAGTCCGTTGTTCTAGGTAACATTCATCTCCAGTATGTCAAAGTGTCTTACCCTGAGCGGCCAGAGGGGACATGTGTTGATGTGAGCGCCGGTGGAGCTGGTGTCTGTAGGCGTATACAGCCAACACCAGCACCATGATACAGCCCATAATCCCCCCGGCAACCGGCCCTACCGGTGCACTACGAATCATGTTCAGAGACGCTACCTCCTCATCTGGAAGGAGGGAAGGGAGAGGGTGGAGGAAGGGTTAAACACATTAGATCTATTATGCTAACCAAATTCTTCTAGGAGGACTATGACATAGCCAGAGCTATGTATTTAGAGAGATCGGACAACTTGTAGAATTTTTTATATAGTTCTAATTTTAAACAATCAGTTATACACCACTGTATAAATATCCCCATGTAATGTTAATGGTGAGCTATGACATAGCTGCCATAGAATGTTGGAGTGTCAAGTAAATGCATCATAATGCAGTAACCTCAATGACCCAACCATAGAATTAGGAATTGGAATACGCAAGTCATTTAACAGGATGTCTATGGTCCTAACCAGAGCCATGTATTTAGAGTGTTGGGAAAAATAAGATTTCTGCATTATTTACATAACACTTCTACATTCTATGGCAGCCATGTTAGCTCACCGTTAACATTATGGGAGGATATTTATACAAAGCTGTGTGACTGAATGTCTAGAACTAGAACAATATTACACATTCTATAAGTTGGAATCGAAATAAATTGCTCTGGTCCTAACTCGTTCAATAAATTGCTCTGGTCCTAACTCGTTCAATAAATTGCTCAGGTCCTAACTGGTTAAATAAACTGCTCAGGTCCTAACTCGTTCAATAAATTGCTCTGGTCCTAACTCGTTCAATAAATTGCTCAGGTCCTAACTCGTTCAATAAATTGCTCAGGTCCTAACTCGTTCAATAAATTGCTCAGGTCCTAACTCGTTCAATAAATTGCTCAGGTCCTAACTCGTTCAATAAATTGATCAGGTCCTAACTCGTTAACCTGTTTGGGGTAGGGGGCAGCATTTTCACTTTTGGATAAATAGCGTGCCCAAACTGAACTGCCTCCTACTCTGTCCCAGATCCTACTATATGCATAATATTATTAGTATTGGATGGAAAACACTCTGAAGTTTCTAAAACTGTTTGAATCATGTCTGTGAGTATGACATTTTAATGGCATCGGACCGAGGCTCTGCATCTGTCCTCGTGCTCCTAGACCTTAGTGCTGCTTTTGATACCATCGATCACCACATTCTTTTGGAGAGATTGGAAACCCAAATTGGTCTACACGGACAAGTTCTGGCCTGGTTTAGATCTTATCTGTCGGAAAGATATCAGTTTGTCTCTGTGAATGGTTTGTCCTCTGACAAATCAACTGTAAATTTCGGTGTTCCTCAGAGTTCCGTTTTATGACCACTATTGTTTTCACTATATATTTTACCTCTTGGGGATGTTATTCGAAAACATAATGTTAACTTTCACTGCTATGCGGATGACACACAGCTGTACATTTCAATTAAACATGGTGAAGCCCCAAAATTGCCCTTGCTAGAAGCCTGTGTTTCAGACATAAGGAAGTGGATGGCTGCAAACGTTCTACTTTTAAACTCGGACAAAACAGAGATGCTTGTTCTAGGTCCCAAGAAACAAAGAGATCTTCTGTTGAATCTGACAATTAATCTTAATGGTTGTACAGTCGTCTCAAATAAAACTGTGAAGGACCTCGGCGTTACTCTGGACCCTGATCTCTCTTTTGAAGAACTAATCAAGACCATTTCAAGGACAGCTTTTTTCCATCTACGTAACATTGCAAAAATCTGAAACTTTCTGTCCAAAAATGATGCAGAAAAATTAATCCATGCTTTTGTCACTTCTAGGTTAGACTACTGCAATGCTCTACTTTCCGGCTACCCGGATAAAGCACTAAATAAACTTCAGTTAGTGCTAAATACGGCTGCTAGAATCCTGACTACAACCCAAAAAAATATGTATCATATTACTTCAGTGCTAGCCTCTCTACACTGGCTTCCTGTCAAAGCAAGGGCTGATTTCAAGGTTTTACTGCTAACCTACAAAGCATTACATGGGCTTGCTCCTACCCATCTCTCTGTTTTGGTCCTGCCGTACATACCTACACGTACGCTACGGTCACAAGACGCAGGCCTCCTAATTGTCCCTAGAATTTCTTAGCAAACAGCTGGAGGCAGGACTTTTCTCCTATAGCGCTCCATTTTTATGGAACGGTCTGCCTACCCATGTCAGAGACTCAACCTTTAAGTCTTTACTGAAGACTCATCTCTTCAGTGGGTCATATGATTGAGTGTAGTCTGGCCCAGGAGTGGGAAGGTGAACGGAAAGGCTCTGGAGCAACGAACCGCCCTTGCTGTCTCTGCCTGGCCGGTTCCCCTCTTTCCACTGGGATTCTCTGCCTCTAACCCTATTACAGGGGCTGAGTCACTGGCTTACTGGGGCTCTCTCATGCCGTCCCTGGAAGGGGTGCGTCACCTGAGTGGGTTGATTCACTGATGTGGTCATCCTGTCTGGGTTGGCGCCCCCCCTTGGGTTGTGCCATGGCGGAGATCTTTGTGGGCTATACTCGGCCTTGTCTCAGGATGGTAAGTTGGTGGTTGAAGATATCCCTCTAGTGGTGTGGGGGCTGTGCTTTGGCAGAGTGGGTGGGGTTATATCCTTCCTGTTTGGCCCTGTCCGGGGGTGTCCTCGGATGGGGCCACAGTGTCTCCTGATCCCTCCTGTCTCAGCCTCCAGTATTTATGCTGCAGTAGTTTATGTGTCGGGGGGCTAGGGTCAGTTTGTTATATCTGGAGTACCTCTCCTGTCCTATTCGGTGTCCTGTGTGAATCTAAGTGTGCGTTCTCTAATTCTCTCTTTCTCTCTCGGAGGACCTGAGCCCTAGGACCATGCCCCAGGACTACCTGACATGATGACTCCTTGCTGTCCCCAGTCCACCTGGCCGTGCTGCTGTCCCCAGTCCACCTGGCCGTGCTGCCTTATTGGTCATTTATTAACATTTGAACATCTTGGCCATGTTCTGTTATAATCTCCACCCGGCACAGCCAGAAGAGGACTGGCCACCCCACATAGCCTGGTTCCTCTCTAGGTTTCTTCCTAGGTTTTGGCCGTTCTAGGGAGTTTTTCCTAGCCACCGTGCTTCTACACCTGCATTGCTTGCTGTTTGGGGTTTTAGGCTGGGTTTCTGTACAGCACTTTGAGATATCAGCTGATGTACGCAGGGCTATATAAATACATTTGATTTGATAACATAACTTATTTAGCAGGCAAAACCCCGAGGACAAACCATTCAGATTATTTTTTTTGTCACTGTTTTTTCAATAGAATTCTAATCAGAATTCTAATCAACTTTCCTGCAGTTCCTACAGCTTCCACTGGATGTCACCAGTTTGTAGAAATTGGTTGAAGATGTTCCTTTGTGTAATGAAGAAGTACCATAGCTCAGAACGAGAGTCACTTCATGTGTACCTTTTGATAGAGGCGCGTAACCAGAAAAGTAGCATCAGTTTGTTTTGCTCCTGTATTGAACACAGATCATTCCGTCTTCAATTTGATCGATTATATACATTTAGAAATACCTAAAGTTGTATTACAAAAGTAGTTTGAAATGTTTTGGCAAAGTTTACATGTAACGTTTGAGATATTTTGTAGCGACGTTGCGTAAGTTGGAAGCGGTGTTTTTCTGGATCAAACACACCAAATAAATTGACATTTTGGATATATATCGACGGAATTAAATCGAACAAAAGGAACATTTGAGATGTTTATGGGACATATAGGAGTGCCAACAAAATAAGCTCGTCAAAGGTAAGGCATGATTTATATTTTATTTCTGCATTTTGTGTCGTGCCTGCAGAGTTGAAATATGCTACTCTCTCATTGTTTCCTGTTGTGCTATCATTAGATAATAGCATCTTATGCTTTCGCCGAAAAGCCTTTTTGAAATCTGACATGTTGGCTGGATTCACAACGAGTGTAGCTTTAATTTGCTATCTTGCATGTGTAATTTAATGAAAGTTAGATTTTTATAAAAATGTATTTGAATTTGGCGCTCTGCATTTTCCCTGACTATTGGCCAGCCTACCCCAGAGAGATTAAATAAATTGCTCAGCTCCTACTCCCTAAATAATTTGCTAAGGTCCTACTCCCTAAATAAATTGCTCTGGTCCTAACTCGTTAAATAATTTGTTCTGGTCCTAACTGGTTAAATAAATTGCTCTGGTCCTAACTGGTTAAATAAATTGCTCTGGTCCTAACTGGTTAAATAAATTGCTCTGGTCCCAACTCGTTAAACAAATTGCTCTGGACATACTGCGGGGAAATCAAGCCCACTAGCCCATTATGTTTGCATGACCTCGTGACAGTATGGAATGAGTAGACTCACCCAACATCCCCATGCCGTCCATGTAAGGGCTCTTGGCCCCGAGGATACCCCCGAAGCATTCCTTCTGCAGGGCACAGTAAGGTTTGTCCAGGTGGGTCTTCCCATCATTGTCCACCATACACCATTCACAGTCCAACACGCCAAAACAATCACTGGAGATCACAGAGTAAAGGTATGAGGTAAAGTCATGGTCAATACTCTTCTTCACATTAAAGCTCAGCAAATATATTTTGGAAACGTGTTGTGATCTGAAACTTGTTTTGCTCTTCTAAATCAGTATATACACATCACCACATGCTTTAATTAAATCAGTACAGTGCCTTGCAAAAGTATTCATCCCCCTTGCCATATTTTCCCTAATGGACATACACAAAATAGTCCAAATTGGTGAAGTGAAAAAAATGACTTGTATCAAAAAAAAAAAAAAAAAATGAAAAGTGATGCGTGCATATGCATTCACCCCCTTTGCTATGAAGCCACTAAATAAGATCTGGTGCAACCAATTACCTTCAGAAGTCACATAATTAGTTAAATAAAGTCCACCTGTGTGCAATCTATGTGTCACATGATTTCAGTATATATACACCTGTTCTGAAAGGCCCCAGGGCCCCAACACCACTAAGCAAGGGGCACCACCAAGCAAGTGGCACCATGAAGACCAAGGAGTTCTCCAAACAGGTCAGGGCCAAGGTTGTGGAGAAGTACAGATCAGGGTTGGGTTATGAAAAAATAGCAGAAACTTTGAACATCCCACGGACCACCGCTAAATCGATTGTTAAAAAATTGAAAGAATATGGCACCACAACAAGCCTACCAAGAGAGGGCCGCCCACAAAAATTCACAGACCAGGCAAGGAGGGCATTAATCAGAGAGGCAACAAAGAGACCAAAGATAACCCTGAAGGAGCTGCAAAGCTCCACAGCGGAGATTGCAGTATCTGTCCGTAGGACCACTTTAAGCCATACACTCCACAGAGCTGGGCTTTACAGAAGAGTGGCCAGAAAAAAGCCATTGCTTAAAGAAAAAAATAGGAAGGAAAACGCTTTGTCTGGCGCAATCCCAACACTTCTCATCACCCCAAGAACACCATCCCCACAGAGAAGCATGGTGGTGGCAGCATCATGCTGTGGGGATGTTTTTCATCGGCATGGAATGGGAAGCTGGTCAGAATTTAAGGAATGATGGATGCGCGAAATACAGAGTTTTGAGACTGGTATGGAGGTTCACCTTCCAGCAGGACAATGACCGTAAGCATACTGCTAAAGCAACACTCGAGTGGTTTAAGGGAAAACATTTTAATGTCTTGGAATGGCCTAGTCAAAGCCCAGACCTCAATCCAATTGAAAATCTGTGGTATGACTTAAATATTGCTGTGCACCAGCGGAACCCATCCAACTTGAAGGAGCTTGAGCAGTTTTGCCTTGAAGAATGGGCAAAAATCCCACTGGCTAGATGCGCCAAGCTTATAGAGACATACCCCAAGAGACTTGCAGCTGTAATTACTGCAAAAGGTGTCTCTACAAAGTATTGACTTGGGGGGGGAGCGTTATGTACGCTCAAGTTCAGTTCTTTTGTCTTATTTCTTGTTTGTTTCACAATAAAATATTTTTCATCTTCAAAGTGGTAGACATGTTGTTTAAATCAAATGATACAAACCCCAATATTTTTTATTTTAATTCCAGGTTGTAATGCAACAAAATAGGAAAAATGCCAAGGGGGGATGAATACTTTTGCAAGTGGGCTGTAGCCGTAGCCTGTGGGCTGTAGCGGTAGCCTGTGGGCTGCAGCTGATGATTGTGGGCTGTAGCTGTAGCTGTGGGCGATGGTTGTGGGCTGTAGCTGTGGGCAATGGTTGTGGGCTGTAGCTGTGGGCAATGGTTGTGGGCTGTAGCTGTGGGCAATGGTTGTGGGCTGTAGCTGTGGGCAATGGTTGTGGGCTGTAGCTGTGGGCAATGGTTGTGGGCTGTAGCTTTGGGCAATGGTTGTGGGCTGTAGCTGTGGGCAATGGTTGTGGGCTGTACTCAACCTGCTAGTGAAGCGTTGGCTGCAGCGGGTGTTGATACACTGGGGCAGGGTGTCCTGCAGACTGGAGTCAATCACCGTCAGAGACAGGGGCTCCTGGTGCACCTCACAGCTGGGGTTCCTGTTGAACCACACGGTCAGACCATAGTGATGAACATGACCACACGGTCAAACCCCAATACACATGACCACACAGTCAGACTACAACAATGACAAACACAGTTCAAATCAGAGAACTGGCACCACACTGAATCAAGGAGGTAATGACTAACCAATGATAATGTCACAGTTTCAAATTAGGCAGTAATTAGCATTTCGTGAAAAGACCTCAATCAACCACAACAGAGGGGACACGACATGAATGCATGACTGCAGTCTGACAGCAGCTTTGTGGACGATCTTTTCTCTAGCATCCCTCTATCCTCTCACAAAGAGCCTTAACCAGACAGACAGTTGTCCTCTTCATTTTTTTGACAGCTTTTCTGCTACACATACACACACATTTGACATACATGGTACTTTAATATAAAGCATAACAATAGTACATTACCAAACATAAACTCTTTAATCCCAACCCTCAGCCACTCTCAGCCCATCCCACCTATCCATCCCATAGACCACCCTTGTTTGGTTTCCATGTGCCATATATTTTTCAATTGTACTGTGATGTTTTACATACATTGAACCTTTCAAAATTGTATATTATTCACAGATTGTGAGCTAAAGAATGAAAACCTTTCCTATGAGTATTATTATATTATTTACTGACTGGCTTTCCAAATCACCCAACACTGCTATTTGTAAGGTTCATTTTAAGTTAATGTTTTTTAACCATTCCTGAACCTGTGACCAAAAACAATCTACATAGGGGCAATGTCATTTACAAAAACATTTACTTCGGCAATGTCATCTACAAAATAGTTTCCAATTCTCTACTCAGCAAACTGGATGCAGTCTATCACAGTGCCATCCATTTTGTCACCAAGAGCTCTTAAACCACCCACCACTGCGACCTGAATGACCAAGTCGGCTGGCCCTCGCTACATATTCGTCGCCAGACCAACTGGCCCCAGGTCATCGATAAGTCTCAGCGAGGTAAAGCTCCACCTTATCTCAGCTCACTGGTCACGATAACAACACCCACCCGTAGCACACGTTCCAGCAGGTATATCTCACTGATCATCCCCAAAGCCAATACCTCCTTTGGCCCCCTTTCCTTCCAGTTCTCTGCTGCCAATGACTGGAACGAATTGCAAAAATCACTGAAGTTGGGATCTTATATTTCACCCACTAACTTTAAACATCAGCTATCTGAGCAGCTAACCGATCGCTGCAGCTGTACATAGCCCATCAGGAAACAGCCTACCCAATCTACCTACCTCATCCACAAATTGATTTTATTTACTTTTCTGCTCTTTTGCACACCAGTATTTCTACTTGCACATCACCATCTGCTCATCTATCACTCCGGTGTTAATTTGCTAAATTGCAATTACTTTGCTACTATGGCCTATTTATTGCCTTACCCCCTCAAGCCATTGGCCACACTGTATATAGACATAATTTTTTTATATTGTGTTATTGACTGTACGCTTGTTTATTCCATGTGTACAGTGGGGCAAAAAAGCATTTAGTCAGCCACCAATTGTGCAAGTTCTCCCACTTAAAAAGATGAGAGGCCTGTAATTTTCATCATAGGTACACTTCAACTATGACAGACAAAATTAGAAAATCACATTGTAGGATTTTTTATGAATTTATTTGCAAATTATGGTGGAAAATAAGTATTTGGTCACCTACAAATAAGCAAGATTTCTGGCTCTCACAGACCTGTAACTTCTTATTTTAGAGGCTCCTCTGTCCTCCACTTGTTACCTGTATTAATGGCACCTGTTTGAAATTGTTATCAGTATAAAAGACACCTGTCCACAACCTCAAACAGTCACACTCCAAACTCCACTATGGCCAAGACCAAAGAGCTGTCAAAGGACACCAGAAACAAAATTGTAGACCTGCACCAGGCTGGGAAGAGTGAATATGCAATAGGTAAGCAGCTTGGTTTGAATAAATCAACTGTGGGAGCAATTATTAGGAAATGGAAGACATACAAGACCACTGATAATCTTCCTCGATCTGGGGTCCACGCAAGATCTCACCCCGTGGGGTCAAAATGATCACAAGCACGGTGAGCAAAAATCCCAGAACCACACGGGGGGACCTAGTGAATGACCTGCAGAGAGCTGGGATCAAAGTAACAAAGCCTACCATCAGTAACACACTACGCCACCAAGGACTCAAATCCTGCAGTACCAGACGTGTCCCCCTGCTTAAGCCAGTACATGTCCAGGCCCGTCTGACGTTTGCTAGAGAGCATTTGGATGATCCAGAAGAAGATTGGGAGAATGGCAAATGGTCAGATGAAACCGAAATATAACTTTTTGGTAAAAACTCAACTCGTCATGTTTGGAGGACAAAAAATGCTGAGTTGCATCCAAAGGACACCATGCCTACTGTGATGCATGGGGGTGGAAACATCATGCTTTTCTGCAAAGGGACCAGGACGACTGATCCGTGTAGGAAAGAATGGATGGGGCCATGTATCGTGAGATTTTGAGTGAAAACCTCCTTCCATCAGCAAGGGCATTGAAGATGAAACATGGCTGGGTCTTTCAGCATGACAATGATCCCAAACACACCGCCCGGGCAACGAAGGAGTGGCTTCGTAAGAAGCATTTCAAGGTCCTGGAGTGGCCTAGCCAGTCTCCAGATCTCAACCCCATAGAAAATCTTTGGAGGGAGTTGAAAGTCCGTGTTGCCCAGCAACAGCCCCAAAACATCACTGCTCTAGGGGAGATCTGCATGGAGGAATGGGCCAAAATACCAGCAACAGTTTGTGAAAATCTTGTGAAGACTTACAGAAAACGTTTGACCTCTGTCATTGCCAACAAAGGGTATATAACAAATTATTGAGATAAACTTTTGTTATCCACCATAATTTATTTATTTATTATTTTTTCTCATTTTGTCTGTCATAGTTGAAGTGTACCTATGATGAAAATTACAGGCCTCTCATCTTTTTAAGTGGGAGAACTTGCACAATTGGTGGCTGACTAAATACTTTTTTGCCCCACTGTAACTCTGTGTTGTTTGTGTCGCACTGCTTTGCTTTACCTTGGCCAGGTCGCAGTTGTAAATGAGAACTTGTTCTCAACTAGCTTACCTGGTTAAATGAAAGGTTAAATAAACATTTTACAAAAATAATAAAATACCAGAATACATGATCTAGTGACTCTCTCTTCACAGCAAAATATACAGAGCTGAGATTTTTGTATGCCCCATATATATATAGCATTCTGTTGGTGGCAAGAATTTTGTATAATAATTTAAATTGAATCAAGTGTAGTTTTTTTTGTACCAGTTCATAAACCTTGTGCCATGGAATTGGTACATCGAAAATGTCTTACCATTTATTTTGCTAACTGTATGGCGCAGCTGTCAAAATGTTGATCCTCAAATGAAATTGCTATATTTTTCTATTTATGCCAATCCTTTTCAGTGAATTTGTATCTTTAATATATTGCAGGCACACAAGCTCCCAACCTTCTCCCTTTTCCACTTGCCTCCTCCAGTTTGTATTGAGCAGATATTCCCATATATTTTCGATAGCTGCACGTGACATAACTCCAACATTTCTATTCATAATATCATTCATATATTTAATATCAAGTTTAAACATGTTTCCATAAAGAATATTTTTCATTAGATACATATATTTGAGTTTAACCCAAAACATTTGTTGTAGCTTTTCTGAAGGACAAAAGTGAAATTGTAACCAGCTTTGCCCGACTTTTTTAAGAAAGGGCGATTACTATTAAGTAAGTAAACTGTGATAGGACCATTAGTAAGTAAGTCAATTGTGATAGGACCATTAGTAAGTCAATTGTGATAGAACCATTAGTAAGTAAGTCAATTGTGATAGGACCATTAGTAAGTAAACTGTGATAGGACCATTAGTAAGTAAACTGTGATAGGACCATTAGTAACATGGGCTATACAACTTTTCAAACACGCCCTCCTCTCCCTTCCTATATAAAGCCTGGACGACAATATAACCTCCTGTTCTGAGGATGTAGGGACGACGGTCCGATATCAGAATGGTTCAGATAATAACTACAGAACGAAGCCAACATCAGCGTAAGCTTTGGTTGCGAATGGTATGAACTTTGAACTCTTATTCACTACAGAAGTGATACCTCCTAGCCGTTGACTTAGCAACAGCCGCTGCAAACGAGGGTTAGGAAGGAACAGACAGAGTATCCCGTCTACCACACAACGACGTTACTACAACATTTTAAATTTACCAGCAGAGACATTCTTCAAAGTACAAAGGATTCGGTTTGGCAACATGGCCTTCCATCTACCACCAACCTACCGAAGCGCAGCTCAGAGTAAATATTTATTGCATTTTCCTTTTCCAAATGGGCGGTAATTTAGAATGCTTAACTTCTTCGATATAGGGGGCACTCTTTTAATTTTTGGATTAAAAAAACGTTCCCGTTTCAAACAAGATATTTTGTCACGAAAAGATGCTTGACTATGCATATAATTGACAGCTTTGAAAAGAAAACACTCTGATGTTTCCAAAACTGCAAAGATATTATCTGTGAGTGCCACAGAACTGATGCTACAGGCGAAACCAAGATGAAATTTCTAACAGGAGGCGCTGTGTTCCAATGTCTCCTTATATGGCTGTGAATGCGCCAGGAATGAGCTTACACTTTCTGTCGTTTCCCCAAGGTGTCTGCAGCATTGTGACGTATTTGTAGGCATATCATTGGAAGATTGACCATTTTACACTACATCTACCAGGTGCTCGCTTGGTGTCCTCCGTCGCAATTATTGCGTAATCTCCAGCTGGGTGTATTTTTCCATTTGCTTCCGAGGAGAAACCCAACTGCCACGGATGATTTATCATCGAATAGATATGTGAAAAACACCTTGAGGATTGATTCTAAACAACGTTAACCATGTTTCTGTCGATATTATGGAGTTAATTTGGAAAAAAGTTTGGCGTTGTAATGACTGAATTTTCGTTTTTTATTTCTTAGCCAAACGTGATGAACAAAACGGAGCGATTTCTCCTACACAAATAATATTTTGGGAAAAATTTTACATTGGCTATCTAACTGAGAGTCTCCTCATTGAAAACATCCGAAGTTCTTCAAAGGTAAATGATTTTATTTGAATGCTTTTCTTGTTTTTGTGAAAATGTTGCCTGCTGAATGCTAGGCTTAATGCTATGCTAGCTATCAATACTCTTACACAAATGTTTGTGTAGCTATGGTTGAAAAGCATATTTTGAAAATCTGAGATGACAGTGTTGTTAACAAAAGACTAAGCTTGTGAGTGAATATATTCCTTTCATTTCATTTGCGATTTTCATGAAAAGTTAACGTTGCGTTATGGTAATGAGCTTGAGGCTATGATTACGCTCCCGGATACGGGATTGCTCGACGCAAGAAGTTAAGATACTGTATTTACGATAGCACAGCTTCGCCCTTTGTCCCTCAGTCTTCCCGCTCTTTCACTCAAACCCAGCCCCTTTTCTTTTGTGTAACGAGTTGTCTGTTCCGCCCACTAGGGACGTTTTCCTTTATGACGTAATTTGTAATCAAGTTATGATTTAAATATGTGTATGTGTAATTCTGTGTGATTAGTTAGGTATTTAGTAAATAAATCATTAAACCCAATTTTGTATTGCTGATTCAACTTGTTAGCCAGGGTTCGTGCAGATAACCAAGAATTTACAACTTTCAGATGAGACTGAATTAAGGTGAGGATTATAATTGACTGCTATTGATGTAAAATATTACTAGGTCTTTAAGAGTTTATTCGGGAAGATAACTCTATAAATATTATTTTGTGGTGCTCGACTCTCTAGTTAATTACATTTGCATGATTAGCTCAATCGGGTAATATTAATTACGGAGAAATTATTTTATAGAATAGCATGTCATATCACTTAATCTGGCATAGCCAAAGACACGACACATTCTTTGCAAACTTTCTATTGAAATTGACTGGTAAGTACATTTATTTATTTGAGATGTGAACACCAAGTATGTTTACTTCACCGTCCACCCATTTTATTGGTAAACTACAGTGTGGTGTCAGGAAAATAACCTCACACTCAACTTCAACAAAACTAAGGAGATGATTGTGGACTTCAGAAAACAGCAGAGGGAGCACCCCCCTATCCACATCGATGGGACAGTAGTGGAGAGGGTAGTAAGTTTTAAGTTCCTTGGCGTACACATCACAGACACACTGAATTGGTCCACCCACACAGACAGCATCGTGAAGAAGGCGCAGCAGCGCCTCTTCAACCTCAGAAATTCGGCTTGTCACCAAAAACACTCACAAACTTCTACAGATGCAATATCGAGAGCATCCTGTCGGGCTGTATCACCGCCTGGTACGGCAACTGCTCCGCCCACAACCGTAAGGCTCTCCAGAGGGTAGTGAGGTCTGCACAACCTGCCCTCCAGGACACCTACACCACCCGATGTCACAGGAAGGCCATAAAGATCATCAAGGACAACAACCACCTGAGCCACTGCCTGTTCACCCCGCTATCATCCAGAAGGCGAGGTCAGTACAGGTGCATCAACGCTGGGACCGAGAGACTAAAAAACAGCTTCTATCTCAAGGCCATCAGACTGTTAAACAGACACCACTAACATTGAGTGGCTGCTGCCAACACACTGACTCACCTCCAGCCACTTTAATAATGGGAATTGATGGAAATTGATGTAAAATATATCACTAGTCACTTCAAACAATGCTACTTAGTATAATGTTTACATACCCCACATTATTCATCTCATATGTATACTGTACTCTATCATCTACTGCATCTTTATGTAATACATGTATCACTAGCCACTTTAAACTATGCCACTTTGTTTACATACCCTACATTACTCATCTCATATTATATACTGTACTCGATACCATCTACTGCATCTTGCCTATGCCGTTCTGTACCATCACTCATTCATACATCTTTATGTACATATTCTTTATCCCTTTACACTTGTGTGTATAAGGTAGTAGCTTTGGAATTGTTAGGTAAGATTATTCGTTGGTTATTACTGCATTGTCGGAACTAGAAGCACAAGCATTTCGCTACACTCGCATTAACATCTGCTAACCGTGTGTATGTGACAAATCAATTTGATTTGATTTTGATTTGAGGTAGTGTAAACATTGTGTCTTAACGAACCAATACATAATATGGTGCACTTGTCATAACTAGGTTTAAGTCCAGAGAGGCTAGAAAAGTGATCAAGATCCTCAATGAGACTGTGCAGGGATTCAGATTGAGGACATAAGAAACAACTGGAGTCATCGGCCTACATTGACACTTTTGTTTTTATCTCCTGGATTTGTAAACCCTTGCTGTTCTTGTTGGATCGAACATGACCACACGGTCAAACCCCAATACACATGACCACACGGTCAAACCCCAATACACATGACCACACGGTCAAACCCCAATACACATGACCACACGGCCAAACCCCAATACACATGACCACACGGCCAAACCCCAATACACATGACCACACGGCCAAACCCCAATACACATGACCACACGGTCAAACCCCAATACACATGACCACACGGCCAAACCCCAATACACATGACCACACGGCCAAACCCCAATACACATGACCACACGGCCAAACCCCAATACACATGACCACACAGCCAAACCCCAATACACATGACCACACAGCCAAACCCCAATACACATGACCACACGGCCAAACCCCAATACACATGACCACACGGCCAAACCCCAATACACATGACCACACGGCCAAACCCCAATACACATGACCACACGGCCAAACCCCAATACACATGACCACACAGCCAGACTACAACAATGACAAACACAGTTCAAATGAGAGAACTGGCACCACACTGAATCAAGGAGATAATGACTAACCAATGATAATGTCACAGTTTCAAATTAGGCAGTAATTAGCATTACGTGAAAAGACCTCAAATCAACCACAACAGAGGGAACACGACATGAATGCATGACTGCAGTCTGACAGCAGCTTTGTGGACGATCTTTTCTCTAGCATCCCTCTATCCTCTCACAAAGAGCCTTAGCCAGACAGACAGTTGTTGTCAATGCTAGTCATAGTTTAATGGCTAACTGAGGACACAGGTGTTTCTGAGGAATGATCACAGCCATCTAATTATCATGACAGACAGCCTGATGACACAGTGACAGAGTCAATCACTACCTGTGGGCACGATAGAAAAGGCTTCATTCAGTACAGACACGAGTACACACATTCAAAGACACATACATCTACATTACAGTAGAGCAATACACATCTAAACATACAAACACAACAGAAATGTGGGCTTTTTTAACATGCAGGACGGTTCTTGTGATTCTTGACTCACCTGTTCTCAGTGTAGGTGAGGTTGCCAGTACACTCGTTGACCTCCAGGGGGCACTCACATGGACACTCACACTCGTTCTGCTCCATCCTGTACAACACAGGGACAACAGTTTCAGCCATGTTCTAAGAATATAGATCCATGAAAGGTATGACTGAAAACCAACAAAATTGCAATGAATTAACTTTGTGATGCAAATATTCACCCCTTTTAATACAGCAAGTTAAACAGATGCCTCATAGAATTCATTGGTTTGATGAATAGAAATGTGAAAACACCATGTTATTTCCTCTGTAACTCTTTAACTCCTGTGACTGTATATCTGACCTGTGACAGTTGAGACAGAGGCGGTCCACGGTGCTACAGGCACAGAAAGCCAGCGAATCACAAGTCTCGTTGACAATGCCAGCGAAAGCGTTGGTGCCAGGGATACGGGTCAGACGGTACTTGGAGCAGTGGCTCCCGTGGACCAGATTAGTCAAGTCACCCTGTGAAGGAAGAGCGAGAGGGAGAGGGGGAACATAGTGAAATATGGTACTAGACAAGGATTTATCCAATGCTTTATATATATACACTAGATGACAGACAGGGGGCGCTGTTTTGAAGCCACTGTGCCTCCATCTTGATACTCCTGCACCATTGTAGAAAATGTTTTAGAAGCAAAAGAAATGCATTTATTAATGTTTACATTTGTTGTGCCATGTTTATTATATTACAGATAACTTAGTGCATACTTTTAATTTAGAATACGTAAGATAAAAATTTTTTAAAAATGAAAGAAATAGTACTAAAAATAAAAAAGTGTGTGTAATTTTGTCCTGGAAACATTTAAATGAAATACTGTAGAATTCCATTCATTCCTATGGAGGTCTGTATTTCTGAGGAGTGCCAATATGGCCGACCGCTGGCTTCAAAGCCTCTCATTGGCCAATACATAGCATCAGCAATCCAGGGTTTATATAAATCATTAGGTTTATCAGACAGTACATGGAGCCACTGTGGACCAGGTTAGTCAGGAGAGACAGGAGGAGTGTTGTCAAGCGTCTGAGTTTGTTTTAAAAAGGCTATACACTATGTATTTGAAAAAATGGTACTAACTAGACTATGGTTTATCAATGGCTCTACAAAGAAAGGAAGCACTTGGGTCATTTGAGTAAAACTCATTGAGAATTCTATACAATTTCTCACCATGTGGTGGGGTTATAATGCTGATGGATAAAAATAAAAGCTGTCCTGGGAAAATGTTTTTCTGAGACCAAAACAGGGAGAGGACACTACCTGTCAACTTGCCTCTCACACTTTACTCAGTTAGTTTCAAACAATCCAAAATGGCAGATCTTGTGACACAGGGCGGTCAGACTTCAGACCGCAGGGCCATATTGGGGCCGAGAGACAGACAGACAGACAGACAGACAGACAGACAGAGAGAGAGAGAGAGACAGAGAGAGAGACAGAGAGACAGAGCGAGAGAGAGACAGAAAGACAGAGCGAGAGAGAGACAGAAAGACAGAGCGAGAGAGAGACAGAAAGACAGAGCGAGAGAGAGACAGAAAGACAGAGCGAGAGAGAGACAGAAAGACAGAGCGAGAGAGAGACAGAAAGACAGAGCGAGAGAGAGACAGAAAGACAGAGCGAGAGAGAGACAGAAAGACAGAGCGAGAGAGAGAGAGACAGACAGACAGAGCGAGAGAGAGACAGACAGACAGAGCGAGAGAGAGACAGACAGACAGAGCGAGAGAGAGACAGACAGACAGAGCGAGAGAGAGACAGAAAGACAGAGCGAGAGAGAGACAGAAAGACAGAGCGAGAGAGAGACAGAAAGACAGAGCGAGAGAGAGACAGAAAAACAGAGCGAGAGACAGAGAAAATGTCTTATCAATTAAATTTAAGGGTGCTTTATTGGCATGTGAAACAAATGTTTACATTGCCAAAGCAAGTGAATTAGATAAACAAAAAGTGAAATAAACAATAAAAAAAATGAACAGGAAATACTACACTCACAAAAGTTGCAAAAGAATAAAGACATTTCAAATGTCAATATGTCTATATACAGTGTTGCAATGATGTGCAAATAGTTAAAGTACAAAAGGGAAAATAAATACACATAAATATGGGTTGTATTTACAATGCTGTTTGTTCTTCACTAGTTGCCCTTCTCTTGTGGCAACAGTTCACAAATCTTGCTGCTGTGATGGCACACTGTGGTATTTCACCCAATACATATGGGAGTTGGGGTTTTCTAATTCTTTGTGGATCTGTGTAATCTGAGGGAAATATGTGTCTCTAATATGGTCATACATTTGGCAGGAGGTTAGGAAGTGCAGCTTAGTTGTCACCTCCTTTTGTGGGCAGTGTGCACATAGCCTGTCTTCTCTTGAGAGCCAGGTCTGCCTACAGCGGCCTCTCTCAATAGCAAGGCTATGCTCACTGTGTGTGTACATAGTCAAAGCTTTCCTTAAGTTTGGGTCAGTCATAGTGGTCAGGGATTCTGCCACTGTGTACTCTCTGTTTAGAGCCAAATAGCATTCTAGTTTGCTCAGTTTTTTTGTTAATTATTCCCAATGTGTCAAGTAATTATCTTTTTGTTTTCTCATGATTTGGTTGGGTCTCATTGTGTTGCTGTCCTGGGGCTCTGTGGGGTCTGTTTGTGTTTGTGAACAGAGCCCCAGGACCAGCTTGCTTAGGGGACTCTTCTCCAGGTTCATCTCTCTGTAGGTGATGGCTTTGTTGTGGAAGGTTTGAGAATCGCTTCCTTTTAGGTGGTTGTAGAGTTTAACGTCTCTTTTCTGGATTTTAATCATTAGCAGGGTATCGGCCTAATTCTGCTCTGCTCATTATTTAGTGTTTTACATTGTACACAGAGGATATTTTTACAGAATTCTGCATGCAGTCTCAATTTGGTGTTCGTCCCATTTTGTGAATTCTTGGTTGGTGAGCGGACCCCAGAACTCACAACCATGAACGGCAATGGGTTCTATAACTGATTCAAGTATTTTTGGATGGATGTCGAATCTTATGTTCCTTTTGATGGCATAGAAGGCCAGTCTCTGAGATAGTTCACAGCTTTGTGGAAGTTACCTGTGGTGCTGATGTTTAGGCCGAGGTATGTATAGTTTTTTTGAGTGCTCAAGGGCAACAGTGTCTAGATGGAGTTTGTATTTTCTCTGAGCCCCTACTCACAATGATACTGGTGTTGAACTTGTAGAAACGTTGGACTGTGCGGTCGCTGAAGCTGTTGCACAAATTCTTCTTGACAAAGTTAGGATGGTTCAGGATGTCGTTGGCCACCAGAGGTTCCTTGTGTGTGATGTGCTGCCGCTCGGCTGGAGCGTGACCTTTAGGATCGATGAGGGTGGGGTGGGCCACCAAATAACCCCTGTCCTCCATGATAAAACACCTAGAGAGAGAGAGCAAAATAGACAGTGAGAAAGCGAAGGAGATAGCGACAGAGAGAGAGAGAGAGAGAGAGACAGGGAGAAAGGGAGAGAGAGAGAGAGAGAGAGAGAGAAAATACAGTTGACATATTATTCATTTTATGGAACAGTACAATCACTTTAACTTAATACACTTATATCAAATACACATGTCCACTGAAATCCATCAGATTTAAACACAATAGAACCTGAACTTCAGACTTGCTGTGGAAAGGGGAGAGGGAGAGAGCCAGAGCGATTACAGTGGACGTGGAGGGCAAAGAGAGCAGTGTTAAGTCAGTGTGAAGTCAGGAGAGACACAGGGTGATGTTACAGAGAGCAAATTCTGAGTGTTAAGAACACCACATGGGCCAGGCCCCAGATCAGCTCTGTGTATTGTCACACCGGAGCCCCATATTACCCCAAACTGCAGGATAGAAAAGCATTCAACCCCAACCCACCTCCATCCCCTTCCTCCTGTTAAACATGAACCACTGAACACTGAAGACTCTCGGACAGAGATAGAGAGGGAGACAGGGTAAAGAGTGAGAGAAAGAAAGGGGGAGAGAGAGGGAGGCAGGGGGAGAGAGAGAGAAACTAGAGGGAGGGAAGAGTAGGGATGGAAAGGCAGACAGAAAAGAGAAAGAGAGAATGTAGCAGCAGAATCTAGCATAACAGGATGTTTCTGGAATGTAATTATAACCAAGCTTCTCCCTCTCTCACCCACTTTGTAACCAGCATAAAGGTCATTTGTGGCCCACAACAGATACCAAAGAGAGAGACTCAGGGAAGTTTTCTCCCACTTAGCAGAGGGCATGCTGGGATGTTGGAGGACCAGGTGAATGTGCCATTCAAATTAGATTCAGAGAGTCTTAAAAACCTCATTGGGTCATCCCTCAGGATCCCTATGAGGAACCGTCAAAAGGTCTGTATCAAGAGAGAAGGAGCCTCAATGAAAGACGTACCGAATCTTGTTGCCCTTGTCCTGATTGCAGACGGGTAGCAGGTCCAGCAGAACCTTGTAGAAGTAACGTAGTGTGAAGTCTATCCCCATTACTGCTACTGCATACCCTGAGGCCATCTGAGAACTACACAGAGAGAGGAGAGAACATTATTCAACAGTACACATCTTATATTCTCTAGCTACCTTCCCTGCTTGTGCATGCAAACCTATTCCGAAAACCATGTGCTTGCAGCTCTTGGGAGCTTTATTTGAGAGTAGAGTCTCGGTATACTACAGACGCCACATGACATGCTCACCGGGGGAGACCCAACATCAACAGACTGAGCCTGCCTTATCAGAGCTGTGTGTGTGTGTGTATGTGTATGTGTGAGAGAGAGAGATATATGTGTGTGTGTGTATTATATCTTAATCCACAGCCTGTGTGTTCCAGTTGTTGGTGATTGCCTCCCGTCTACAGTCTCCTCTGAGATGAACCAGTAATGTTGTAACTGTAGTCAGCAGGCACAAACAGCAGACTGACAGGGCCACGACACATTAAGATCACAGACTAAACAAGAACATTAGTCTGTCTATTTCCCACTACTTCTTCCTGTTTTGCTGTATGTATTGCTTGAGAAAATGGTATTATGTGGCTCAGGGTTTGATTCCTGCTGAGGACACCCATAGGATGAATGTCTGAACCAAGTCGTTTTGGATAAAAGTGTCTGCTAAACGGACAGTTATGAAAAAAATAGAAGAGCAGAGTATCATATCATTAAAAATACTAAAGAAACAGAACGTTTCAAATTCATCAACAGTCCCAAATGTTTATCAGGTTGCCCTGGTAACTAGACTGGTGTATCACCATCACTCTGAGTGACATAGATACAGTCCAGTCCAACTGGGTTTCTTCCAATCAGAGCCTGGGACTGTGGTTGACCCTTGACCCTCCTACCTGGAGGTGTGGACAGTGAGGAAGATGGTGTGTTTGTCCTCCTACAGTACCTGGAGGTGTGGATGGTGAGGAAGATGGTGTGTTTGTCCTCCTACCTGGAGGTGTGGATGGTGTGGCTGATGGTGACCACGTATCCGGCCCCGCCCACATCCAGGTAAGGCCCGGTGAAGGTGATGAGGCCAGGGTTCGCCACTGCATGTTGGTACCTGTTTGGGTCAAGGGTTAGAGGTTAAAGATCATGGTCAGTGTGATAGGAAACAAAAACAAACACCTTGAGACAACATGCTAATTCCACAACAATACACGTGGATACTGTCTACTAACAGACATTGACACTAAAATATATCTGACTACTCCAGACTGTGGTTCAAAATGAAAAGTGTCATAAAGGATTCAGTAGAACTGAGAAAGTGAATAATTCCAGCCGTAAACAGAAAGCTATGAGAACCGGGCCAGAACACTGTGGAGCAGGACTCAACTTCCCATCCCTCTCCCTACAACTCTTAAATAAACCTCACCATTGTCTCCGGGACGGATCGAAGGCTTTGTCCATGAGTGAGCCGGGGTAAATCCGAAGCACTCCATTGGGCGTTGCTATGTAACGGCGCACAATGTAGCAGTTGAGGCTACTCATCTCCATGAGTGTCATCCATTCATCTGTGACGTGACTGGTCGCCATCACCTCGTTCCTGACCGACGACTAGAGGGAGAGAACGATATAGACAGAGGAGCTGAGCTCTCGCTTTAATGTAAGGTAGGCCCAGATCAGGATCTCTCACCACGTACAGAGAGTCTCCTAGTCTCTCCCCCACTCTCTCACCACGTACAGAGAGTAGACTCTCCCCCACACTGTCACCGCGTACAGAGTCTCTCAGTCTCTCCCCCACTCTCTCACCACATACAGAGAGTAGAGACTCTCCCCCACGTACAGTCTCTCAGTCTCTCCACCACTCTCTCACCACGTACAGAGTCTCTCAGTCTCTCCCCCACTCTCTCACCACATACAGAGAGTCTCTCAGTCTCTCCCCCACTCTCTCACCACATACAGTGAGTCTCTCCATCTCTCCCCCACTCTCTCACCACGTACAGAGTCTCTCAGTCTCTCCCCACATACAGAGAGTCTCTGAGTCTCTCCCCCACTCTCTCACCACATACAGTGAGTCTCTCCATCTCTCCCCCACTCTCTCACCACATACAGAGTCGCCGTCTCTCCACCACTCTCTCACCACATACAGTCTCTCCGTCTCTCACCACATACAGAGAGTCTCTCAGTCTCTCCACCACATACAGAGTCTCAGCACCTCCACCACATACAGAGAGTATCTCAGTCTCTCTACCACTCTGTCACCACGTACAGAGTCTCTCAGTCTCTCCCCCACTCTCTCACCACATAGTCTCTCAGTCTCTCCACCACATACAGAGAGTATCTCAGTCTCTCTACCACTCTCTCACCACATACAGAGTCGCCGTCTCTCCACCACTCTCTCACCACATACAGAGAGAGTCTCTCAGTCTCTCCACCACATACAGAGTCTCAGCACCTCCACCACATACAGAGAGTATCTCAGTCTCTCTACCACTCTGTCACCACATACAGAGTCTCTCAGTCTCTCCCCCACTCTCTCACCACGTACAGAGAGTATCTCAGTCTCTGCACCACTCTCTCACCACATACAGAGAGTCTCAGTCCCTCCACCACATACAGAGAGTATCTCAGTCTCACTCCACCACCACTCTCTGAGTACCTTGAGTCCAGGGTTGGCTATGAGGCGTGTGTTATCACTGAGGTAGGCAGTGTAGTGTTCCACCATGCGTTTGGTCTCTGGTTGGCTGAGGTGTTCGTAGGGCGAGGAGAAACTCCCTGCAGACAGCATCACTGTAGGACTCTCTGACAGAGAGAGAGAGAGGAAAATAGAGACTAAATGTAAAGCTCTAAAATCTCTGCCTCAAGCCTAGTTCCTCTCTCACAGTCATTGCCTACGTGGCCTCAGGTCTTACCGACAGTGGCCAGCTGTTTGAAGTGCAGACAGGAGCTGGGCTGACCCAGCAGGTCCAGGCGGTGATAGAGCAGCTTGGAGCTTGGAGCGGTGTTCAGGTTCTTCAGGTGTTTCACAGGGATCTCTGGCTGGACATTCACTATGCACAGGATGAACGACTTGTCCTGGACCTGGGGAGGGATTGAGGGAGAAGATAATGGATGTTTTTGTGTCAGAGCTTCTACTTAGAATAGAGTGATACAGAGCAGAGACACAGCTAGAGACATTTGACTAGTTTTTCTACAATCCATTGATAAGTCATGACTGATCCTAACTTGTAAGGGGAGTTGAGGTTTAGGGCTACCTCTGGAACTACCTCTGGAACTACCTCTGGAACTACCTCTGGAACTACCTCTGGAACTACCTCTGGAACTACCTCTGGAACTACCTCTGGAACTACCTCTGGAACTACCTCTGGAACTACCTCTGGAACTACCTCTGGAACTACCTCTGGAACTACCTCTGGAACTACCTCTGGAACTACCTCTGGAACTACCTCTGGAACTACCTCTGGAACTACCTCTGGAACTACCTCTGGAACTACCTCTGGAACTACCTCTGGAACTACCTCTGGAACTACCTCTGGAACTACCTCTGGAACTACCTCTGGAACTACCTCTGGAACTACCTCTGGAACTACCTCTGGAACTACCTCTGGAACTACCTCTGGAACTACCTCTGGAACTACCTCTGGAACTACCTCTGGAACTACCTCTGGAACTACCTCTGGAACTACCTCTGGAACTACCTCTGGAACTACCTCTGGAACTACCTCTGGAACTACCTCTGAAAGAGAAAGTGTTTTGGGTGTGGGGGTGGGAGCACTGGGTTTTTCTAAAGGTGACAGATTGGAGATGACTGAGGAAGACGGAGTGAGAGAAGAAGTGGGAGAGAGGGACAAAGAAGATGAAGATGCAGTACTGCATTACTGGAGGGACAGAGGGGAAGGAAGGGAGGGACAGAGGGGAAGGAAGGGAGGGACAGAGGGGAAGGGAGGGAAAAAGGGATATAGATCTATAGAGGAGAAAGACAAGACAGACACAGACAATCAGTGTGTGACAGACAGACAGACAATCAGCAGTGCATCGTACCAGCTTCCATGTGTAGCTGACGTTGTAGGCATCCTTGCTGGGGTCTCGGAGGCGGTTGGTGTGCCAGGACAGAGAGGAGTTGGTGGGCACAGCTATCACCTGACTACCCAGGGGCAGACTGGAGAGAGGAACAGGAAGTAGGAGGGTTAATATTAGCAACACAAGATTGTGCAATGCAGTCCGATCACCAAAACACCTCAGACTACAGTATATAAACAAAGATTGCTAGTGTCATGACGTTGCCCTCTTTGGACACCGCGAGCACCATCCCCCTACCTCTGCACCATCTCTCTCTGTCTCCTACAACCAGGCTGCTGTGGTCAGAGAGGTCGTAAATTCCTGGAGGAGACTATCTCCTCATGGCCACAGTATAGAGAGAGAGAGTGAGTTTCATAGAGAGAACAAAGGAATTTCTTCCACCTCACAGAACTGGAGAACCGAACGACATTTATGTTCTGGAGAAAGTATAAAAGATCGGTGAAGAATCCAGCTACGAACTGGTCCGTTTGGTACAATTTTGTGAAACTCATGGGAGACAATACGGCCACATAACCATAACGCTGTTTATACAATAGCCTCAGTTATGAGGATAACATCTAATTGTTGTATAAGATGAATAAGTGAGGATGATACTGTTTGTGAAATTGTGTAATGTGATTTTGGACTGTTTAATGAAGGAAACTCCAATTCCCTTTGGAGTTTAACTAAATCAGAGGACAATCTGGCGTCATGGGACAGGCCCCTTTCTGCTCTTCCAAATAAAACCCCACCCGGTTTTCTATCACCAGACCAGCTTACCTCGATAACGAGAGGGCCAAGGTTTGAGAGGAGACCGAGCTTACCTCAATTACGAGACGGCTAAAGGTTGCAGACCAGCTTACCATGAGAGGGCTAAGGTTTGAGTAGAGACCATAAACCTGAGTATTAGCTAAGGTTTGAGTAGATAGTTGAATCTTTTAACCATACCACGTGGTTAAACTCTTAGACTATCGATACCGACAGAATAAGAACAAGTCCTTGATATTAATTACTAGTCTGCAGCTAGGAATTCGGTATCATTGAACGCGAAGACTGACAACTGCCGAAACACCTGAATGACATGAATGAATGTCACTCTGAACTATCCATTCTAACAATAACAGAGAGAGAAAGAGGGCGGACAGACTCTCCAACAGAAACTAACTTTTCAACAGAGATCCCGACGACACACTGAGCATAAATACACTGCTCAAAAAAATAAAGGGAACACTTAAACAACACAATGTAACTCCAAGTCAATCACACTTCTGTGAAATCAAACTGTCCACTTAGGAAGCAACACTGATTGACAATAAATTTCACATGCAACCCACACAAGTGGCTCAGGTAGTCCAGCACATCCAGGATGGCACATCTTGCGAGCTGTCGCAAGAAGGTTTGCTGTGTCTGTCAGCGTAGTGTCCAGAGCATGGAGGCGCTACCAGGAGACAGGCCAGTACATCAGGAGATGTGGAGGAGGCCGTAGGAGGGCAACAACCCAGCAGCAGGACCGCTACCTCTGCCTTTGTGCAAGAAGGAGCAGGAGGAGCACTGCGAGAGCCCTGCAAAATGACCTCCAGCAGGCCACAAATGTGCATGTGTCTGCTCAAACGGTCAGAAACAGACTCCATGATGGTGGTATGAGGGCCCGGCGTCCACAGGTGGGGGTTGTGCTTACAGCCCAACACCGTGCAGAACGTTTGGCATTTGCCAGAGAACACCAAGATTGGCAAATTTGCCACTGGTGCCCTGTGCTCTTCACAGATGAAAGTAGGTTCACACTGAGCACGTGACAGGCGTGACAGTGTCTGGAGACACAGTGGAGAACGTTCTGCTGCCTGCAACATCCTCCAGCATGACCGGTTTGGCGGTGGGTCAGTCATGGTGTGGGGTGGCATTTCTTTGGGGGGCCGCACAGCCCTCCATGTGCCCGCCAGAGGTAGCCTGACTGCCATTAGATACCGAGATGAGATCCTCAGACCCCATGTGAGACCATATGCTGGTGCGGTTGGTCCTGGGTTCCTCCTAATGCAAGACAATGCTAGACCTCATGTGGCTGGAGTGTGTCAGCAGTTCCTGGAAGAGGAAGGCATTGATGCTATGGACTGGCCCGCCCGTTCCCCAGACCTGAATCCAAATGAGCACATCTGGGACATCATGTCTCGCTCCATCCATCATGTCTCGCTCTGTTGCACCACAGACTGTCCAGGAGTTGGCGGATGCTTTAGTCCAGGTCTGGGAGGAGATCCCTCAGGAGACCATCTGCCACCTCATCAGGAGCATGCCCAGGCATGGTAGGGAGGTCATACAGGCATGTGGAGGCCACACACACTACTGAGCCTCATTTTGACTTGTTTTAAGGACATTACATCAAAGTTGGATCAGCATGTAGTGTGGTTTTCCACTTTAATTTTGAGTGTGACTCCAAATCCAGACCTCCATGGGTCGATAAATTTGATTTCCATTGATAATTTTTGTATGGTTTTGTTGTCAGCACATTCAACTATGTAAAGAAAAAAGTATTTAATAAGAGTATTTCATTCATTCAGATCTAGGATGTGTTATTTTAGTGTTCCCTTTATTTTTTTGAGCAGTGTATATATATTGATTGCAATTGTTCCCGAATGAGTGAGCGTTCATTTGCAAAGGATTAGCATTTAAATTGTTATAATATTCAACTCTGTAGTGTCTCCTCAGCTGACCCCCCACTCCCCTTTTGTCTAACAAGCCGCCATGCTGGTTTAGCCCACTAGGGCACATTCTCCTATCATTTCCTTGTAACCATATCTACTGTTTGTTATGTATTTCTGTGAATTACTTAGTAAATAAATTATTTTTAAACAATTCATGTATGGATGACTCATAGTGAAGACTGGGTTCGTGCAGATAACCAACAATTTATGACGTTTGGAATGAGACTAATGTGAGGTAAATAATAATTAATTAATTCGAAGACTAATTGATCAGATATTAAAATATCTGAAAGTTATATTAAGAAAATTCTAACTTTATAATATGAATATTTTCCTTGTTGCCCCTGACTTCCTAGTTAATTACAGTTCATGATTAATCAGTTTAATTGCATAATAATAATAATTACAGAGAGTTATTTGATAAATAAGTCTTCAGATTTTATGATGCAAAAGACATGACACTATGACAAAGAGAGTGGATGAAAACATCTTACTACATTACTAGTCTACCTTGAGTTTCCAGAATCTATACATACTGGTGAAACCCCACCTCTCATTGCCCCCTGACCCTTGACCCTAACTCACCGGAGAATGTTGTCTCGTACTACGGGGAACCCAGGGATGTTTTCATAGTGGATGATGTCAGTGTGCAGCGGAGGCTCGGTCATCAGGTAGGGCCGCGTGAGGGACGGGTGCATCAGGGTGTAACCTGGGAAACCAAAAACAACTACATCATCAGAACTGAAAAAGCATCATCAATCAATGCCATCAGGGGCTCTTCAAAGGAGCAGCCCCCAGCACCTTGACCCCACCTCACCCCAGGGACGGGCTACTGCTCCTTGGGCAGGGTGAGGCCAGATCACCCCTAGACCCCTAGTACTGGGGTCCTGTATCCAGGCAGGCACCAGAGCAGCACTAATAGTAAGCTATGGGAGATTGAAAGCCCTTACGAGGAAGGGAAGGATGGAGAGAGGCGGGGGGGGGGGGGGGGGTGGGGGGGTGTATTTTAAGTAGGGCAAAGCGAGAGAGAGCTAGGGAGACCGAGCGAGCAAGAGCGAGGAGAATCCCTTTTCTCTAACGACAAGGTATTTCTGACCATATCACCAACCATTCGGATTGTTTACCAAAATCCCTGCTAGGCTGATCCAGTTTCATAATAACCCAGTCAATACACATGTCTGAGCATGGCCTTTCCAAACCACCCTAGCTCTTAAATATAGCTAGCCTGTGTTAAGGAAAACCTAAAATGAGTGGCAGTGAAGCACTGAGACAAACCCTAGCTCTTGCCCAGTCCCTGCATCTCTGTGCGCCCCTGGCCCAGACCCTGCATCTCGGTGGGCCCCTGTATAATTATGTGCAACCAAATAACGTACACGCCAATCACCAAATAATTCTGGGGAACTGTCAAGGGAACTGTAGCCTGTTCAGATGGGTTAAATGGAAAGTGAAATCTGGACACTGACTGTAGGTCTATAACCTCTCACATAGCCTTACTATTAACTCCTGCAGAATTAAACATTTCTTGCAGTGAAATTATGCACCAAATGTTGGCTAAATTTGGACTTGGGAACGGGAGTGGAGAAATATGCTTTCTTTCTGCATCTTGAGATAGCTGGGTCGTTTTCACAGCTTTCTATTTCCTTACAACTGGTCCAACTGATGTCATTTGGACATTTTGCACACATGTTTTTGTTTTTTGTTTTTTTTGTTGCATGATTGCATTTTCTTCCCGGTCCCTAAACGTCTTTGCTCCACGAAAGAAAATGACACAGAAAAAAAACTTTACCGATGTCAACAAAACTGAAGCAGTCTATAGATCTATGACATTATTCTGGTGAGCAGGGGTTTATTTAGTCTTCTAGGGCAACATATAATGACAGGAGAGAAGCGGCATGTATCTATTTATAGACATGTTGACTAACAAAGAGCCCACAAAAAGGTCGGCAATTACGAAGAAGCATATCTAAATCAGGCCAAACACATCCTGCATCCGCTAATGGGGTGCAAACTGGTCTTATGCATGCCTAATGACCGGACTCAGTTCAGCCTGGCACTCCCCCTCCGAGTCAGAGCTAACTCTGGCTCCACTATGCCAGACACTGGGTCCAATAGTAGCAGTACTACTGTAGCACTGTGGCCTGGAGTGTAGAGAACTAATGTTATCTTCCCTGGGATGCCCCAGAGAGGCCTACTCCGTCATACAATACTGTGGCTTGCAGAGGAAAGCACTAATAACAGAAGAACTAAAATGCTGAGACAAGACTTTCGCATAGGAGTTGTTGTCCTCAAGGAGAGTGCTGGGTTAGGGTAAGTGTGGAGGTGTAGGACACACCTTTGTTGTCTATGAGTAAGGTGTAGGAGGCCAGCGTTAGGGTTAGTGTGTAGGGTTTAGGGTTAGTATAAGGTGTACCTTTGTTGTCTATGAGGAAGGTGTAGGAGGCCAAGGAATCCTGGTAGTAGGTGACGTCCTCTAGAATGTAGGCTAGGTTCACGTCCACCCCAACCACACCCAGCAACAGGTTGCCAAAGTAACAGGGCCGGCTCACCGTCATGATGAAACCTGCAGGGAGAAGACAGATAGTTTTACATGACACTGATTGATCACCAAGAGCCCAAATCAATCTGATCCAGTTTATAATATTTTCTTTACCACTGATTTAGGTTTAGCGGCTTAGTGTACATTAGTACTAACCTTAAATGTGATGTGGACATGAGAGCAGAACTGATCCCAGACCAGTTGTTAGGTCCCAACTGTAATCTCCCCCAAATTTTAACGGCCATGACCCCAGGACCAATTGTTAGGAACTGGTCCTGTGGTCCTGGTAGGGCATGTTGAAGCTCTATCATCTATTCGTTACCACTGATTTAGGATCAGATCACTCTACCTCAGCTCTAGCCTTAACCATAATGACTAGAACAGACCAACTGGTCCTAAATCTGTGTCTAAACCCACCGTCTCCCATGGGGTCCTGGTAGGGCAGGCTGAAGCAGGACAGGTCTATCATGCGGTTGGGCAGGTTGATGTAGAAGCGTCCCACGGTGGTCTCCAGGTTACTGAGCTGATTCAGGACCATCATGCTCCCCTTCACCACGGGGAGTGCCGAGCGGTCCGGGACGCCGTACTTCAAAGAGTTCTGCTCCGCTAGGTCACGCAGGAACGCTAGCTCCTTCAGACCTGTCACGCCCTCTGTTGAGGAAGAAGAGAGCAACAGATGTTTTACAGATGTTTTGCAGATGCGTTCAAATATATTGGAACCATTGAATGATTCACTATTTCTTGTAAAAGAAGTTGACCATTTCAAAAACTGTGTTCACACATGTATTTGTTTGATGCACAGGACACCCCAAAATACAAAATAAAAACGTACACATTGAGATTTTTCACTTCAAAGTGGAAAAATGGCCTGGTTAAATTAATCTAAATGTAATTCGATTTGGATGGAAGTAGGGCTGTTGTGGTGACTCGTGACTATCAGTCACGAGTCATGAAGGCAGTCAAATTCAACGTAACCTAGGTTCACGTTTAGTCACAGTAATTAGGCTTCTCCAAGTTGATGCTGCTGCTGGTCATTAGTAGCCTACCAAACTTGCTAAATGCCTGGTATTCAGCACTCTATTCCCCTCTAATCCCTCTGACATCAATGCAAAGGTAGCTAATCAAACACTTCATGAAAGCCCATGAGCTCATGTTGTGCAATATTTCAATAGACTATGCAATTGCGCGAGAGAACCGAGCGATGGCCTCTACTAAAAAGAGGAGGATCAGCTTTCTATAGGGTAGGCATACTATATTTATTTCTCAACTTTCCTAATATTAAGCACATTGCTTATATTTACATAGCCTACCTGGCTGGCATGAAAATAAACCACGGGGAATAGCATCCTCCATTCGCTATTTAAGTGCATAGATTACATGTATTTCCCCCTGCCCCTGTTTTGAGACAGGTGCATGATAATGGTTGTTTCTAAATCAAAGTAAATATCACACATATATTATTTAGTATATGTAAAGACAAGATCAAATTTAAGAATAGTCTGATGGGTGACAATATTAACCCATCACTGAATGATGCCCAGCATATGAAACAAATCGTTTTTTGTGTGACTTTTTTTGTGAATCATAGGCGCACTCCTGATGTAGCCTAGCCCATAGGCCTATGTTTTAATACGGTCTGTATCGCCACTAAAGTGGCCAAATAACTTCTTAAAATGATGCACATTAATCCGCTTTACACAGGGTGTAGAGCCTAACTGGCATACATAAACTGCGCTTGAGTTTCATGTGTGGGGAAGGAAATTTTCAGCACTTTATAATAAAAGCATCACATGCATAATCACATTTGCGGTGACTTTTGATAATGGTGTTTTCCAGCTAACGGTACATTCACGCTTATTGCCTACTACCATGTGCGCATTGCTGAGTTTATAATGTGAAGAAATAGCCTAATAGTTTATCAACATTGATAATGTGAAGAAATAGCCTAATAGTTTATCAACATTTATAATGTGAAGAAATAGCCTAATAGTTTATCAACATTTTAAGACAAATGTTCTGATCTGTTGCGTCAGCCACATTGCGTAAAAACGTTTTCGCTAGTGCTTGTATTAATTTGGGATCTATCGCATTCCACAACTGTCCCAGTCTATGTTTGGAAAATGTATTTGGCTGGCAAAATGTTGTGACCGCCACAGCCCTAGTTGGAAGCAAGTGATTCTCGGCAAGTGTAATATATCCCACCTGTGGTAAGATGCAGGTGCCTATAGAAAAATAGCAATTGAGCCAGTTTTTAAAAAGAGAAACCAGAACATTCTGCACCATTAGTAGTGCAAGAGTGATAATATATTTGACCGCATCATGTAGGTTTGTTGTTTATTGACACGACACAAGACAATATAGGTAATGACACTCCCCATCGTGGTGACCGGTGCACAGAGAAGCGTAGAGTAGAGCAGCATAGAGCAATGTCAAGCATCATCGATCAGCGTAGAGAACTGCAGAGCTGCATAGAGCAGCATAGAGCAATGTCAAGCATCGTCGAGCAGCGTAGAGTACCGCAGAGCTGCATAGAGCAGAGCTGCATAGAGCAGCATAGAGCAATGTCAAGCATCGTCGAGCAGCGTAGAGAACCGCAGAGCTGCTTAGAGCAGCATAGAGCAAAGTCAAGCATCGTCGAGCAGCGTAGAGAACCGCAGAGCTGCATAGAGCAGCGTAGAGCAGAGCTGCATAGATCAGCGTTGAGAACCGCAGAGCTGCATAGGGCAGCATTGAGAACCGCAGAGCTGCATAGAGTAGAGCAGCATAGAGCAAAGTCAAGCATCGTCAAGCAGCGGAGAACCGCAGAGTTGCATAGGGCAGCATAGAGCAAAGCAGAGGGGCACAAAGCAGATTTGCACAAAGCAAGGCAGAGCGGCACAAAGCAGGGAAGAGCGGCACAAAGCAGAGCGGCACAAAGCAGAGCGGCACAAAGCAGGGCAGAGCGGCACAAAGCAGGGCAGAGCAGCACAAAGCAGAGCAGAGCAGCACAAAGCAGAGCGGCACAAAGCAGGGCAGGGCAGCACAAAGCAGAGCAGAGCAGCACAAAGCAGAGCGGCACAAAGCAGGGCAGAGCGGCACAAAGCAGGGCAGAGCGGCACAAAGCAGGGCAGAGCGGCACAAGGCAGGGCAGCACAAAGCAGAGCAGAGCAGCACAAAGCAGAGCAGAGCGGCACAAAGCAGGGCAGAGCGGCACAAAGCAGGGCAGAGCGGCACAAAGCAGGGCAGAGCGGCACAAAGCAGGGCAGAGCGGCACAAAGCAGGGCAGAGCGGCACAAAGCAGGGCAGAGCGGCACAAAGCAGGGCAGAGCGGCACAAAGCAGGGCAGAGCGGCACAAAGCAGGGCAGAGCGGCACAAAGCAGAGCAGAGCGGCACAAAGCAGAGCAGCACAAAGCAGGGCAGAGGAGCATAGAACAGCCACATAGATGTGAGGTCCTTCAATGTACATTGATATCAATGTAAGAAAATGTCCTCTAGAATATTCATTGACTTTATAACAGAGGACACCCTAGAATGATCTCTCCAACATTGCTGCCCAGACAGCTGTCACTGGGCACATTTGGCATTAAGACAGGGCTTAATATGGAATGCATGGCAGTCATATCACTGATTGGATTAATGGGGATCAAGTCAAGCCTTAATACTTAGGGCCTTGTCTGATGATAATAGGATGCTGCACACATGAGAATGTTGCACTATTGAAAGGAGTGAGTCAACAGGAGGTGAATGAAGTCCATACAGCCTGGTATGTGTGGATACAGCTCTGCTCAAACTGGACAGCAGAGGTCATAGTTGGAATGGCCATAGATGAACGTTTGGCCGATGATATTCTCTGTCAAATCCATGATTCTGTGGGTGATTTACAGGTTACTGTTAAAGCATATCTTTAAATCATTCTCCTGTTTTTCATGTCTGATAAGGTATTTTAGATGGATTGCGTTTGTTCGTGGTTCACAAATCAGGCGGGTGGGACTGGGAAGTATTAGACAGTCACAGACCAGGGGGAAGTCTAGAGGGTTTTGCAATACAGTCCATAGCTGAAGATTTCACTCTCCAACCATTTGGCCCTTCTAGTTCTAGCATTTCATCAAAAAACAGACACAGACAAACATGCTTAGTTCAAACATCAGAGTTGATGTGGGAGAAAAGACCACTGGTCACCTTTAACAATCATCAGCTTACACCTGGCACACACACACACAGCTCTATGCATTTCTCACAATGTGCTACACAACAAAAGCTTTCTGGGTGCTATGCTAATCAACTCAAGATGATTACATATTTCTGAATCCTTTTCATCATGGCCCCTTTTAAACAAGCGGCCCCCGGCTGTCTTTGTCACGCACTACCCTTTGATGTCTTTAGACTAAGGTGCTCTCAGTTGTCCCTCATTTTAATCTCCTAATGAACATGATTTGTGCTAATTCCAGGCTAAGGCATGTACTGTGAAGGGGTCTCTGTGTAGGACATGGAGCGAAGGATGAGGAGAAGGGGAGGCGGGAGGGGAGACAGGTGAAGAGGGCCAATAGAGAGGGGGAGGTGGAGACATAACAGACACACAGGAGAAAACAAAAAGCCTTTGAGATTCCTGAGCACCTCTCCAGTCTGCACTGGCCCCATTCACCCACCTCTCCCTCATCCCGGTGGCTGGGTAGGTCCAGCAGCAGTACCCATAACACACACATTCCACTACTAATCAGGATCGATACACCATCAATCACATTACAAAACATATTGGATTTGTATTGACATTATAAACATATACTCTTGCTGGAGTGACTCTCACTGTGATTTCTGAACAATGTGTGTGGTGGAGGGTGATTACGATCATAAACAAACTGTGTGTGGTGGGGGGTTCCTACCATTCATGAGGGCGTAGGTGAGGATCATGACGGAGTTGTTGAGGTGGCGGTTCTCCTCTTTGACCACACGGAGGGTGTCTCTCTTCTCATGCTCCGATGCGTCTCGGGACGTGATGCCAGACGACAGGTAGACGATCACCATGTCTGTGTCTGACAGGAACACACAAGCACAGAGAGATCAGACTGATTTAGACCTGAGACTCCAGGTGGGTGATTCCCCTCTAATCAGGGACTGATTTAGACCTGGGACTCCAGGTGGATGCAATTAATTATCAGGTAGAACAGTAACCAGCAGGCTCCGGACCTCGTGGGGTAAGAGTTGAATACCCCTGCTATAGAACAAGCCTGTAGCATCAGTGGCCTGTAAGGACTGCATTTCCCATAGTTTCCTGTTCTTACTGGTGAGTTTCCGGGTGACGTTGCTGGTGTTCCTGAGGAGCTGGAAGGCCTTCTGGAAGCCCAGTGCATGCTGAGTAGGGCTGTCAGAGGCCTTGAGGTTGGTGATGAAGGCGCTCATCTTCCTCTTGGTCTCGCTGGTGGCAGGAGACAGGAAGCTCTTATAGCACTGGTCCAGAGAACAGGAGCGCACAGCCTCCGCTGAGGACAGGATGGAGACCTGGTGAAGAGGACATGACACAAGTGGGTATTACATACAAACACAACATAAACAACCCCTTTGGGATTGTCATCACGGGGCACAATCTGGTTTAGCTTCAGAGGGAGAGAAAGGGTGGTTATATCTAGAACGTGGATGGTGTCAGGGGTCATCAGTTTCAGAAAGGCTGGGGAATTGGGCTACAAGGAGGGGAGTAAGGGCTGGGTAATCAGAGCAGAGCTCCTCACCTTGTCGTGTTCATCTATAGAGTTGAGGACGACGAGGGCAGCATCTCTGGCAATCTGGAGCTGTGTTTCTGTAATGGTCACTCCGTGGTCGATTATCACCACGATGTGTTTGGACTGGGGCCGCACCGCCGTCACGTACACTGGCCTGCGAGGACCCACACGCAGACACGTGATGAGTACACAAGGGCTGTCCCAGACTAAAAAACATCTTGGTCGACCAAGAGTCGTCTGTTCTTTCAACCAATCGATTGAACAAAAATGTTAAATGCGTATTTATCCATATATTGACAGATCCTATGTGTTTTAATCAAATCAACTATTTTTACTGATCTTGTCTGATGCTTTAAGCACACTGTTTGATTAAATAATTAAGACACAAATTATTAGAGGGAATACGACCAGCAATTGATTAGATTGTGCCGGGCCGTGCTCAGACTTGCTGTGCTGTGTAAAAACAAAAAGACAGTGAATGTGTGACAAGCACCCGTTGTCTCTCTCTCCTACCTACTGTAGCAACCACCACAGAACATCAGTGTTTATCTGTCTGTCCATGTTGCTGAAGCTGCAACATAATAACAGCCATTTCTGACTGAAAAGTTCTGTTTCCAAAATCCCTCACTTGTTTTGGAAAAATATTCCATATTCCCTTAACCCTTGCTCTCTTAACGTATGCATCGCATACATGAGACCAAAGACCTATTCGCACGGGACTAGTATTACTAGAGAACGTTGATTAGTTAATTATAACTCTAGAATGTCCGTTAATCCAGAGGACGATTCGGTCGGGATTAGTTTTTTCCAAACTGCCCCCTATAATTCTTTGGCAGTTACGACAGAAGCCTGGAGGTTTTTATTCTAGGCGTGAAGATACAGTATTTCAACATGTATCATGGCGACACTAGACCAAAACATCTTTGGTATAGTGTGGCCATAATATTTGAATTGAGGAAGTGTGATCATATTAATTAGGATGTTGTAGTGACCCGCAGTACGTCCTAAATGCTCCCCAGCATTCAGATGTGAGCTAAACAGCGCAATTACACTTGAGATGCATTTAAGGCTATAGATGAGAAAACATACTTCTTATTTCCAAACATGTAGGTCAGTTGTATGCTGCTTTGTGATCTATTAACAGCAAGGGTTGCATTAAATAGGCTCAATATGTTTTACTGATGCATTTGGCAATATTCAATTAATAAGTACAAAATATATCAACAAAAACATTCACTGTGGAAGTTGATGGGCTACATGTAGGCCATTCATATATAGCTTATGCACTTCAAATTTCAATGTATCCAATCAGTTATTGTTTTCTTGCGCAAACCGCGAGCAACACCTATTTCTCTCAAAACACAGGGATGTCAATTCGCACGGGACTAGTATTATCAGTGGACAGTGGGTTATTCTGTCTGGAATTGTTGTTCTCCTGCCATGTAAAAATGACTGACAAGGCAGCAGTGGCGACCCGCCATTCAGGATAGGTGGGGCAGACCACCTGCTCAGCTAAAACTATATATTTTATAATTGTTTTGCCTGTTTTGCATGTTATTTTGGCATTAATACATGTCACATATCAGTATACAAACAATGTATAAAAAAAAACGACAAAGAAAACGAGTTAATAAAGCTGCATTAAAACATGGTCTCTTTTTTGCTTTCTTGAGTAAGGCAGCTCCAAAATGCAGTTGTTTCAGCCTAGCTCAGTGCTTTCTGTGGTGGTGAGGCACCCAGTGGAAAATACGGAGCGTAGGGGTTGGTAATGTTCTCTAGTTGCGCCGTGATAGGCTCAGTGTTCTGTCACTCATGGGGACACTACATCACCACAAAAATCTACAGGTAGACCTTAAATTCTAGCCCCTTGTGTGCTGCCATAGAGTTACAATAGAAGTGACTCAAGGGCATTGGCCACAGACAAAATTACATCAAATCACGTTATATCTACAGCAGCTTTGATTGGACTGATCATGTCAACATTATACTTTCAAAATCTTAGCTGGCAGTCATCATCATCATGAATCAAGTCGACAATCAACTGGCAAATCCTTTTCAATTCTTGTCAAATGAAGAGAAATTATAGATAAAACGCATCGGAAAGCTCGGATTTCAGTTCAATACAACTGGGAACTTGGGGGGGGGGGGGGGACAAGCATGACTGGAAAAATTTGTTTTGAACGGTTATCCAACTGGGAATTCCAAGTCGGGAACTCAGGCCTCTTTCTAGAGCTCCGACCTGAAGATCACTGATGTCATCATGATTTGACCTTGTTTTTTTTCCAGAGTTCCCAGTTGTCTTGAAAGCACCATAAATCTAGAGAATGCCAGACTTTGATAACAAACTTTGCCCATGAAGGACCGCCGCGCCACCTTCCTGTTCAAGTGAGCACAGCACAACAAGGTGATTACAAAAATGTCTTATATGCTGTTGTATAATTGATGTAATATGCCAGGTAGATAAACGTCAATTCGTAAAAATCCAAATAACTTCACAGATCTTCATTGTAAAGGGTTTAAACACTGTTTCCCATGCTTGTTCAATGAACCATAAACAATTAATGAACATGCACCTGTGGAACGGTCGTTAAGACACTAACAGCTTACAAACGGTAGGCAAATAAGGTCACAGTTATGAAAACTTAGGACACTAAAGAGGCCTTTCTACTGACTCTGAAAAATACCAAAAGAAAGATGCCCAGGGTCCCTGCTCATCTGCGTGAACGTGCCTTAGGCATGCTGCAAGGAGGCATGAGGACTGCAGATGTGGCCAGGGCAAAACAATTAAATGTCCGTACTGTGAGACACCTAAGACAGCGCCACAGGGAGACAGGACGGACAGCTGATCGTCCTCGCATTGGCAAACCACGTGTAACAATAACTGCACAGGATCCGTACATCCGAACATCACACCTGCGGGACAGGTACAGGATGGCAACAACAACTGCCAGAGTTACACCAGGAACGCACAATCCCTCCATTACAACACGCCCCCAGTTCAGCCTCTCTCAGCCTATTGCGGACAGACACTGAGGGCGTGTTGTAAGGCAGGTCCTCACCAGACATCACGTCACATATGGGCACAAACCCACCGCCGCTAGACCAGACAGGACTGGCAAAAAGTGCTCTTCTGTGATGAGTCGTGGTTTTGTCTCACCAGGGGTGACGGTCAGATTTGCGTTTATCGTCGACAGACCATGGCGGACCCTCCCTCGTGTGGTACCCTTCCTGCAGGCTCATCCTGACATGACCCTCCAGCATGACAATGCCACCAGCCATACTGCTCGTTCTGTGCGTGATATCCTGCAAGACAGGAATGTCAGTGTTCTGCAATGGCCAGCAAAGAGCCCGGATCTCAATCCCATTGAGCACGTCTGGGTACCTGTTGGATTAGAGTGTGAGGGCTAGGGCCATTCCCCCCAGAAATGTCCAGGAACTCCAGAGGAACATCTCACAGCAAGAACTGGCAAATCTGGTGCAGTCCATGAGGAGGAGATGCACTGCAGTACTTAATGCAGCTGGTGGCCACACCAGATACTGACTATTACTTTTGATTTTGACATCCCCTTTGTTCAGGGACACATTATTCAATTTCTGATAGTCACATGTCTGTGGAACTTGTTCAGTGTATGTCTCAGTTGTTGACTCTTGTTATGTTCATACAAATATTTACACATGTTAAGTTTGCTGAAAATAAACGCTACAAAATAAACGTTATTTTTTGCAAAGTTTATGTATACAGTAGCTAAGAAAGTAATACTAGGTGTATGTTGTGTAGTAAGCTGCCTCACCCGGATACATTTGGTCCCTTTTCCCCCTCATAATTTAGCCTACTGTTCTGACTTAGTGGTGCAATTCTAGCCTATAGACTGTTTTAGACAAATGTAATCATTGAATATTGTAAGAGCTTTCATTGTCTGCTTATATGCCCCCTTCATTTATCCTACGGTTCTGACTTGGTGTACAGGGAGAATACTGTAAAAACGGTCCATGTTCTGAATTAAGTCTCTGTACATTTCAAAAGTGCTGAACAAATAGTTATATCGACTACGTGTCCTAGCTCGCTCATTACTGTCTTAATCGAAAAATTACAGATTGCCTCATAAGCTCGTCGTCCATTACATTGCCTGACCTCCCCAAGGAAACATCCTCGTCTTTTTGAAAAATAATTTGAAGTTATAAGCGCAGGTCGTATTTTTATTTCACCTTTATTTACCCAGGTAGGCTAGTTGAGAACAAGTTCTCATTTACAACTGCGACCTGGCGAAGATAAAGCAAAGCGACAAAAACAACAGCACAGGGTTGCACATGGGATAAACAAATGTACAGTCAATAACACAATAGAAAAGGTCTGTGTACAGTGTGTGTAAATGTAGTAAGATTAGAGAGGTAAGGTAATAAATAGACCATAGAGGTGAAAAAATTACAATTTCACATTAACACTGGAGTGATAGTTGTGCAGAAGATGAATGTGCAAGTAGAGATACTGGGGTGCAAAAAAACTACCAAAAAAATAACATTATGGGGATAAGGTGGGCTATTTACAGATGGGCTATGTACAGCTGCAGCGATCGGTTAGCTGCTCAGATAGCAGATGTTTAAAGTTGGTGAGGGAAATAAAAGTCTCCAACTTCAGCGATTTTTGCAATTCGTTCCAGTCACAGGCAGCAGAGAACTGGAAGGACATGCGGCCGAATGACGTGTTGGCTTTGGGGATGATCAGTGAGATATACCTGCTGGAGCACGTGCTACGGGTGGGTGTTGTTATCGTGACCAGTGAACTGAGATAAAGCGGAGTTTTACCTAGCATGGACTTATAGATGACCTGGAGCCAGTGGATCTGGCGACGAATATGTAGCAAGGGCCAGCCGACTAGAGCATACAGGTCGCAGTGGTGGGTGGTATAAGGTGTTTTAGTAACAAAATGGATGGCAATATGATAAACTGCATCTAGTTTGCTGAGTATTGGAAGCTATTTTGTAGATGACATCGCCGAAGTCAAGGATCGGTAGGATAGTCAGTTTTACTAGTGTAAGTTTTCGGCGTGAGTGAAGGAGGCTTTGTTGCGAAATAGAAAGCCGACTCTAGATTTGATTTTGGATTGGAGATGTTTGATATGAGTCTGGAAGGAGAGTTTGCAGTCTAGCCAGACACCTAGGTACTTATAGATGTCCACATATTCTAGGTCGGAACCATCCAGGGTCGTGATGCTAGTCGGTCGTGCGGGTGCAGTTGAAAAGCATGCATTTGGTTTTTCTAGCGTTTGGAGGTTAGATAGCACAGTGTCCAAGGAAGGGCCAGAAGTATATAGAATGGTGTCGTCTGCGTGGTGGATCAGGGAATCGCCCGCAGCAAGAGCAACATCATTGATATATACTGAGAAAAGAGTCGGCCCGAGAATTGAACCATGTGGTACCCCCATAGAGACTGCCAGAGGACCGGACAACATGCCCTCCGATTTGACACACTGAACTCGATCTGCAACGTAGTTGGTGAACCAGACAAGGCAGTCATTAGAACAACCGAGGCTACTGAGTCTGCCGATAAGAATATGGTGCTTGACAAAGTCGAAAGCCTTGGCCAAGTCGATGAAGACGGCTAGAGAGTACTGTCTTTTATCAATGGCGGTTATGATATTGTTTAGTACCTGTCATAGTTGAAGTGTACCTATGATGAAAATTACAGGCCTCTCTCATCTTTTTAAGTGGGAGAACTTGCACAATTGGTGGCTGACTAAATACTTTTTTGCCCCACTGTATATATATATATATATATATATAAAAAGAAAGTGATACATTTAACTATATATATATACAGTGGGGCAAAAAAGTATTTAGTCAGCCACCAATTGTGCACGTGGCCGTGCTGCTGCTCCAATTTCAACTGTTCTGCCCGCGGCTATGGAATCCTAACCTGTTCACCGGCCATGCTACCTGTCCCAGACCTGCTGTTTTCAACTCTCTAGTGACAGCATTTAATCCTGAGGTGCTGACCTGTACCCTCGACAACCACTGTGATTATTATTATTTGACCCTGCTGTCATCTATGAACATTTGAACATCTTGGCCATGTTCTGTTATAATAGCCTGGTTCCTCTCTAGGTTTCTTCCTAGGTTCTGGCCTTGCTAGGGAGTTTTTCCTAGCCACCGTGCTTCTACACCTGCATTGCTTGCTGTTTGCGGTTTCAGGCTGGGATTCTGTACAGCACTTTGTGACATCAGCTGATGTAAGAACAGCTTTATAAATACATTTGATTGGTTGATGATTTATGTAACAATAATTTCTCCATTCTTGCCCATGCGTTTAGGGCTAGTTGATTGTACTGTTAATCTAGGTGATGGTGTGTGATTGTATTGCTAGTCTGGAAGTGTAACATTTTAGTCATTTAGTTGTACTGTACCTGCTGCGGTGCTCGTAGTTGCCCTTGCAGTGGAACTTGTGGGCGGGGAACACAGTGAAGATGCCCTCCTCTGAGCTGAAGTACTGCCACTTGATGCCCGGGTTGGACTTCAGGTTATCTGCCAACACTACAGAGGAGAGGATGAGACACGTCAGTATTACAAACCGTAGGTAGGATTAATGTTAGAGAGAGAGGGTGAGTAAGCAAGAGCAACAGAGTGAGAGAGGTAGGGTTGATACCGTTTAAATTCTGAGGGATTCTGGGTGATGAAGTATTATGAAACACAGAGAGTGTTCTGTGCTCTCAGACACCAGTCAGACACCAGTCAGAAACCAGTCAGACACCAGTCAGACACCAGTCAGACACCAGTCAGAGCAAGACTTTAAAAGGGTTAACCTAGTCTCCTCTAGTCTGTGTGTGAAGAGTGAGAGTTAGCTTACATGAGAATAATACTACTAATACTAATGTAAGGCCTGGCATAAAGTCCCATTACCTATATGACAGTGTCAGACTGGATGTCAGATTAAACTGTTAATTAAACTGTTAATTCTGAAAGTGTAACTTAAGTGTAACTGTGGGCTCTTAGTTGGCCTAATGTTGTCAACGGCACACTGTACATCTACACTACATGACCAAAAATATGTGGACACCTGCTTGTCGAACATTTCATTCCAGAATCATATGCATTAACATGGAGTTGGTCCCTACTTTGCTGATTTAACAGCCTCCATTCTTCTGGGAAGGCTTTCCACTAGATGTTGGAACATTGCTGCGGGGACTTGCTTCAATTAGTGAGGTTGGGTACTGATGTAGGCTGATTGACAAACAATTTCTGTATGCACCTCGCTTTGTGCACGGGGGCATTGTCATACTGAAACAGGAAAGGGCCTTCCCCAAACTGTTGCCACAAAGTTGGAAGCACAGAATCGTCTAGAATGTCATTGTATAATGTAGTGTTAAGATTTTCCTTCACTGGAACTAAGGGGCCTGAACCATGAAAAACAGTCCAAGACAATTATTCCTTCTCCACCAACCTTTACAGTCGGTACTATGCATTGGGGCAGGTAGCGTTCTCTGGGCATCCGCTAAACCAAAATTAGTCCGTCAAACTGCCAGATGGTGAAGTGTGATTCATCACTCCAGAGAACATTCAACAGTCAACGCTTGGTATTGCGCATGATCTTAGGCTTGTGTACGGCTTCTCAGCCATGGAAACCCATTTCATGAAGCTCCTGTTTTATCTATGGAGATTGCCTGTGTGTGCTCAATTTGTTTTATACCTGTCAGCAACAGGTGTGGCTGAAATAGCCACATCCACTAATTTGAAGGGGTGTACACATACTTTTGTATAGATCGTGTATTTTAAGAAGTCTCAACTTAAGCCAAACTTTCTCAGAGTATCAACAAACATGTGACTTTCAAGAGAAGTTTCTTGTTTCCTGGTTTGTTATATTACTGCATTGCAGGCTGATCAAGCAGCAGCATCTGCCAGGGAACAGGATCAAATTAGCTGCCTAAACAAACAGACTTTTATTGGGTCAGAGAAGTCAAGAGAATCTTCAGAGAGATCAGATCACAAACCCTGCAGCTTCCTGTCTGGCGGAGCACAACAACAGAGGAACACAAACAGCCATTCACATGAAACAGACGAAAGAGAGGGGGAGGGACACCAGATTCCTCAACCAGTGCCAAAAAGTGTTACTATGTCTTGGTATGTGTGTGTCTTGCTCCTCGATAACAAAGTAGGGCCCTGAAGATGGATAACAGCACACATGATAACAGCATTTAAAGTGCCACTCCAGTCTCTTTTCACCTCATTTAACACCCGATTTCCTGAAAAAATGGCATATCTCAATAAGTGGTCCAGGTAGGTCATGACAGAGCACAAGTGGGGGGGGGCTTCCTAGTTTGTTCTCCGTTGCTCCTATATTGGTCCTCAAGCAAGGGGGGAGTCTGATGACATCACAGATTCCCATCAGACAAACTCCTAGAATGACCTATTCCTTGAAGTTTGTCTAAAAAAAAAACACTGTTTGCTCAAAAAGTATTTGTTTATCCGTCAGTCTGTGTACTCTACTGTATTTATACTACACTTTATTACCCCACATGCTGACCCAATCTACTCACGATTTCCTAACACAATACCCAACATTGAACTACAAACCAGCAGCCCTCTAGAACACAGTACCCTATATAGACCAACACTACAACATGAACACAGTACCCTATATAGACCAACACTACAACAACATGAACACAGTACCCTATATAGACCAACACTACAACATGAACACAGTACCCTATATAGATCAACACTACAACAACATGAACACAGTACCCTATATAGACCAACACTACAACAACATGAACACAGTACCCTATATAGACCAACACTACAAAATGAACACAATCCCTATTTAGGTACCGATACCAGAAAGGAGATACCAGAATGGAGATACCAGAACGGAGATACCAGAACGGAGATGAGATGAGGAAAACAATAACCAGAAGGACGAGTCCAGGAAAAAAAGATCACCTGACACGTCTCGCTCATTTCTCACTCTCTCCTCCTCTGGATAATCTTCCTTTCTCTTTGGTTGTTCAGACTGGGTCCAGACAAAATGGGGACGATAAATGCTAGCAGAGGCTGGAGGTCAAGACTGGCTGAGGAATGGAGGCTTGGCGGTAACATGAACTCCTGATGACTGCTTTGGAAAAATAAGCTCTGAGATGAAGATGTATCGCCCTAATCTGCTTCGAAGGCGGAGAGGCCTGGAATTTGGACGGAGAGGGTGTGAGAGACGTAGAGACGGGTAGGGGAACAAGCTGCTTCAGTACAGTCAGGACATGGGTTAGTGATATTCTGCCATGATAAGTGGAGTCAGGGAGAGAGGGATTGGGGTAGGGTGATGAGGGATTGTCTGAATTGTCTGAATTGTCTGAATTGTGGATTGTCTGAACTTTGACTGGGAGTGTTCTGATGCAGAAGTTAAATGATGACTTCATCATATCTGATTATGATTGGCTAACAGCAGTTCAGAAGGCCCGACAAAGCCTTATAATGTAGAATGAGAAAAACATCCAGTTCCTGAATGGAGAAGCAGACCAAAATACTTCCTTTGATCTCAGAGAAAAAGAGAAAGAGAGAAAGAGAGAGAGAGAGAAGAGAGAGAAGAGAGAGAAAGAGAGAAAGAGAGAAAGAGAGAAAGAGAGAGAGAAAGGGAGAAAGGGAGAGAGAGAGAGAGAGAAAGAGAGAGAGAGAAAGAGAGAGAGAGAAAGAGAAAGAGAAAGAGAGAGAGAGAGAGAGAGAGAGAGAGAGAAAGAGAGAGAGAGAAAGAGAGAGAGAGAAAGAGAAAGAGAAAGAGAGAGAGAGAGAAAGAGAGAGAAAGAGAGAGAAAGGGAGAGAGAGAGAGAGAGAGAGAAAGAGAGAGAGAAAGAGAGAGAGAGAAAGAGAGAGAGAAAGAGAGAGAGAAAGAGAGAGAGAGAAAGAGAGAAAGAGAGAGAGAAAGAGAGAGGGGGAGAGAGAGCAAGAGAGAGAGAGAGCAAGAGTGAGTAGGAAAATAGAAGGGGCAGAGAGGAGGGGAGTAAACAGAATACAAAGTTGTCTAATAATGCATGGAAAAGGCACAGTTCATTATTTCCATCAAAGCCCTTCCATCAAAGCCCGTTCAAAGCCCTTTTCCTTTTAAGATGTAACCATATGGTGAGGAATATTAATTTCTTAGAAATATGGGTTGCCGTAAAGGGTGGTAAGGGTAAGGGGTTAAGTGGTAGTGAGGGGGTAAGGGGGAAGTGAGGAGGGTAAGGGTAAGGGGTAGTGAGGAGGGTAAGGGTAAGGGGTAAGTGAGGAGGGTAAGGGGTAAGTGAGGAGGGTAAGGGGTAAGTGAGGAGGGTAAGGGGTAAGTGAGGAGGGTAAGGGGTAAGTGAGGAGGGTAAGGGGTGGTGGGGTAATGGGGTAGTAAAGGGGGTAAGGGGTAGTGATGGGGTAATGGGGTAGTAAAGGGGGTAAGGGGTAGTGATGGGGTAATGGGGTAGTAAGGGGGGTAAGGGAGAAGTGAGGAGGGTAAGGGGTGGTAGGGGTACGGGGGTAATGAGGAGGGTAAGGGGTGGTAGGAGTAATGGTGTAATGAGGAGGGTAAGGGTAAGGGGTAGTGAGGAGGGTAAGGGTAAGGGGGAAGTAAGGAGGGTAAGGGGTAGTGAGGATGGTAAGGGTAAGGGGTAGTGAGGAGGGTAAGGGGGAAGTGAGGAGGGTAAGGGGTAGTGAGGAGGGTAAGGGGTAGTGAGGAGGGTAAGGGGTAGTGAGGAGGGTAAGGGGGAAGTGAGGAGGGTAAGGGGGAAGTGAGGAGGGTAAGGGGGAAGTGAGGAGGGTAAGGGGGAAGTGAGGATGGTAAGGAGGAAGTGAGGATGGTAAGGAGGAAGTGAGGATGGTAAGGAGGAAGTGAGGATGGTAAGGGTAAGGGGTAGTGAATGGGTAAGGGGTAGTGAGGGGGAAGTGAGGAGGGTAAGGGGCGGTGGGGTAATGGGGTAGTAAAGGGGGTAAGGGGTAGTGACGGGGTAATAAGGGGGGTAAGGGAGAAGTGAGGAGGGTAAGGGGTGGTAGGGGTAATGGTGTAATGAGGAGGGTAAGGGGTAGTGGGGGGGTACGGGGGAAGTGAGGAGGGTTAGGGATAGCGAGGGGGTAAGAGGGTAGCGAGGGGGTAAGGGGTAAGTGAGGAGGGTAAGGGGTAGTGAGGAGGGTAAGGGGTAAGTGAGGAGCGTAAGGGGTAAGTGAGGAGCGTAAGGGGTAAGTGAGGAGGGTAAGGGGGTAGTGAGGAGGGTAAGGGGGTAGTGAGGAGGGTAAGGGGGAAGTGAGGAGGGTAAGGGGGAAGTGAGGAGGGTAAGGGGGAAGTGAGGAGGGTAAGGGGTAGTGAGGAGGGTAAGGGGTAGTGAGGAGGGTAAGGGGGAAGTGAGGACGGTAAGGGTAAGGGGTAGTGAATGGGTAAGGGGTAGTGAGGGGGAAGTGAGGAGGGTAAGGGGTGGTGGGGTAGTGACGGGGTAATGGGGTAGTAAGGGGGGTAAGGGAGAGGTGAGGAGGGTAAGGGGGAAGTGAGGAGGGTAAGGGGGAAGTGAGGAGGGTAAGGGGGAAGTGAGGAGGGTAAGGGGTAGTGAGGAGGGTAAGGGGTAGTGAGGAGGGTAAGGGGGAAGTGAGGACGGTAAGGGTAAGGGGTAGTGAATGGGTAAGGGGTAGTGAGGGGGAAGTGAGGAGGGTAAGGGGTGGTGGGGTAATGGGGTAGTAAAGGGGGTAAGGGGTAGTGACGGGGTAATGGGGTAGTAAGGGGGGTATGGGAGAAGTGAGGAGGGTAAGGGGTGGTAGGGGTACGGGGGTAATGAGGAGGGTAAGGGGTGGTAGGAGTAATGGTGTAATGAGGAGGGTAAGGGTAAGGGGTAGTGAGGAGGGTAAGGGGTAAGTAAGGAGGGTAAGGGGGAAGTGAGGAGGGTAAGGGGTAGTGAGGAGGGTAAGGAGGAAGTGAGGAGGGTAAGGGGGAAGTGAGGAGGGTAAGGGGGAAGTGAGGAGGGTAAGGGGTAGTGGGGGGGTACGGGGGAAGTGAGGAGGGTTAGGGATAGCGAGGGGGGTAAGAGGGGTAAGGGGTAGTGAGGGGGTAAGGGGGTAGCGAGGGGGTAAGGGGTAAGTGAGGAGGGTAAGGGGTAGTGAGGAGGGTAAGGGGTAAGTGAGGAGGGTAAGGGGTAAGTGAGGAGGGTAAGGGGGTAGTGAGGAGGGTAAGGGGGTAGTGAGGAGGGGAAGGGGGAAGTGAGGAGGGTAAGGGGGTAGTGAGGAGGGTAAGGGGTAGTGAATGGGTAAGGGGTAGTGAGGGGGAAGTGAGGAGGGTAAGGGGTGGTGGGGTAATGGGGTAGTAAGGGGGTAAGGGGTAGTGACGGGGTAATGGGGTAGTAAGGGGGGTAAGGGAGAGGTGAGGAGGGTAAGGGGGAAGTGAGGAGGGTAAGGGGGAAGTGAGGAGGGTAAGGGGGAAGTGAGGAGGGTAAGGGGTCAGTGGGTCTGGCGACGAATATGTAGCGAGGGCCAGCCGACTAGAGCATACAAGTCGCAGTGGTGGGTGGTATAAGGTGCTTTAGTGACAAAACGGATGGCACTGTGATAGACTGCATCCAGTTTGCTGAGTAGAGTGTTGGAAGCCATTTTGTAGATGACATCGCCGAAGTCGAGGATCGGTAGGATAGTCAGTTTTACTAGGGTAAGCTTGGCGGCGTGAGTGAAGGAGGCTTTGTTGCGGAATAGAAAGCCGACTCTTGATTTGATTTTCGATTGGAGATGTTTGATATGAGTCTGGAAGGAGAGTTTGCAGTCTAGCTAGACACCTAGGTACTTATAGACGTCCACATATTCTAGGTCGGAACCATCCAGGGGGAAGTGAGGAGGGTAAGGGGGAAGTGAGGAGGGTAAGGGGTAGTGAGGAGGGTAAGGGGTAGTGAGGAGGGTAAGGGGGAAGTGAGGACGGTAAGGGTAAGGGGTAGTGAATGGGTAAGGGGTAGTGAGGGGGTAAGGGGTGGTGGGGTAATGGGGTAGTAAGGGGGGTAAGGGAGAAGTGAGGAGGGTAAGGGCTGGGAGGGGTACGGGGGTAATGAGGAGGGTAAGGGGTGGTAGGAGTAATGGTGTAATGAGGAGGGTGAGGGTAAGGGGTAGTGAGGAGGGTAAGGGTAAGGGGGAAGTGAGGAGGATAAGGGGGAAGTGAGGAGGGTAAGGGGTAAGTAAGGAGGGTAAGGGGGAAGTGAGGAGGGTAAGGGGTAGTGAGGAGGGTAAGGAGGAAGTGAGGAGGGTAAGGGGGAAGTGAGGAGGGTAAGGGGGAAGTGAGGAGGGTAAGGGGTAGTGGGGGGGGTACGGGGGAAGTGAGGAGGGTTAGGGATAGCGAGGGGGTAAGAGGGGTAAGGGGTAGTGAGGGGGTAAGGGGGTAGCGAGGGGGTAAGGGGTAAGTGAGGAGGGTAAGGGGTAGTGAGGAGGGTAAGGGGTAAGTGAGGAGGGTAAGGGGTAAGTGAGGAGGGTAAGGGGGTAGTGAGGAGGGTAAGGGGGTAGTGAGGAGGGGAAGGGGGAAGTGAGGAGGGTAAGGGGGTAGTGAGGAGGGTAAGGGGTAGTGAATGGGTAAGGGGTAGTGAGGGGGAAGTGAGGAGGGTAAGGGGTGGTGGGGTAATGGGGTAGTAAGGGGGTAAGGGGTAGTGACGGGGTAATGGGGTAGTAAGGGGGGTAAGGGAGAGGTGAGGAGGGTAAGGGGGAAGTGAGGAGGGTAAGGGGGAAGTGAGGAGGGTAAGGGGGAAGTGAGGAGGGTAAGGGGTCAGTGGGTCTGGCGACGAATATGTAGCGAGGGCCAGCCGACTAGAGCATACAAGTCGCAGTGGTGGGTGGTATAAGGTGCTTTAGTGACAAAACGGATGGCACTGTGATAGACTGCATCCAGTTTGCTGAGTAGAGTGTTGGAAGCCATTTTGTAGATGACATCGCCGAAGTCGAGGATCGGTAGGATAGTCAGTTTTACTAGGGTAAGCTTGGCGGCGTGAGTGAAGGAGGCTTTGTTGCGGAATAGAAAGCCGACTCTTGATTTGATTTTCGATTGGAGATGTTTGATATGAGTCTGGAAGGAGAGTTTGCAGTCTAGCTAGACACCTAGGTACTTATAGACGTCCACATATTCTAGGTCGGAACCATCCAGGGGGAAGTGAGGAGGGTAAGGGGGAAGTGAGGAGGGTAAGGGGTAGTGAGGAGGGTAAGGGGTAGTGAGGAGGGTAAGGGGGAAGTGAGGACGGTAAGGGTAAGGGGTAGTGAATGGGTAAGGGGTAGTGAGGGGGAAGTGAGGGGGTAAGGGGTGGTGGGGTAATGGGGTAGTAAGGGGGGTAAGGGAGAAGTGAGGAGGGTAAGGGCTGGGAGGGGTACGGGGGTAATGAGGAGGGTAAGGGGTGGTAGGAGTAATGGTGTAATGAGGAGGGTGAGGGTAAGGGGTAGTGAGGAGGGTAAGGGTAAGGGGGAAGTGAGGAGGATAAGGGGGAAGTGAGGAGGGTAAGGGGTAAGGGGTAGTGACGGGGTAATGGGGGTAGTAAGGGGGGTAAGGGAGAAGTGAGGAGGGTAAGGGGTGGTAGGGGTACGGGGGTAATGAGGAGGCTAAGGGGTGGTAGGAGTAATGGTGTAATGAGGAGGGTAAGGGTAAGGGGTAGTGAGGAGGGTAAGGGTAAGGGGGAAGTAAGGAGGGTAAGGGTAAGGGGTAGTGAGGATGGTAAGGGTAAGGGGGTAGTGAGGATGGTAAGGGTAAGGGGGAAGTGAGGAGGGTAAGGGGGAAGTGAGGAGGGTAAGGGGGAAGTGAGGAGGGTAAGGGGGAAGTGAGGAGGGTAAGGGGTAGTGAGGAGGGTAAGGGGGAAGTGAGGATGGTAAGGGTAAGGGGTAGTGAGGGGGAAGTGAGGAGGGTAAGGGGCGGTGGGGTAATGGGGTAGTAAAGAGGGTAAGGGGTAGTGACGGGGTAATAAGGGGGGTAAGGGAGAAGTGAGGAGGGTACGGGGTGGTAGGGGTACGGGGGTAATGAGGAGGGTAAGGGGAGGTAGGAGTAATGGTGTAATGAGGAGGGTAAGGGGTAGTGGGGGGGTACGGGGGAAGTGAGGAGGGGTTAGGGATAGCGAGGGGGTAAGAGGGGTAAGGGGTAGTGAGGGGGTAAGGGGGAAGTGAGGAGGGTAAGGGTAGCGAGGGGGTAAGAGGGGGAAAGGGGGAAGTGAGGAGGGTAAGGGGTAGCGAGGGGGTAAGAGGGGGAAAGGGGGAAGTGAGGAGGGTAAGGGGTAGCGAGGGGGTAAGGGGGAAGTGAGGAGGGTAAGGGGGAAGTGATGAGGGTAAGGGTAAGGGGTAGTGAGTGGGTAAGGGGGAAGTGAGGAGGGTAAGGGGTGGTATGGGTAATGGGGTAGTAAGGGATAGTGAGGGGGTAGTAAGGGGGGTAAGGGGTAGTGAGGGGCAAGGGGGTAGTAAGGGGGGTAAGGGGTAGTGAGGGGGCAAGGGGGAAGTGAGGAGGGTAAGGGGTGGTGGGGTAAGGGGGGTAGTAAGGGGGGTAAGGGGTAGTGAGGGGGGTAAGGAGTGGTAGGGGTAAGGGGTAATGAGGAGGGTAAAGGGTGGTAGGGGTTAATGGGGTAGTAAGGGTAATGGGGTACTGAGGAGGGTAAGGGGGAAGTGAGGATGGTAAGGGTAAGGGGTAGTAAGGGGGGTAAGTGGTAGTGAGGGGGTAAGAGGGGAAGTTGAGGAGTTAAGGGGGGTAGTGGGTAGGGGAGTGGTAAGGGTAGGGGTAGTGAGTGGGTAAGGGGGAAGTGAGGATGGGTAAGGGGGTGGTATGGGTAATGGGGTAGTAAGGGATAGTGAGGGGGTAGTAAGGTAGGGGGTAGGGGTAGTGAGGGGGCAAGGGGAAGTGAGGAGGGTAAGGGGTGGTGGGGTAAGGGGGTAGTAAGGGGGGTAAGGGGGTAGTGAGGGGGTAAGGAGTGGTAGGGGTAGGGGGGTAATAGGAGGGTCAAAGGGGTGGTAGGGGTAATGGGGTAGTAAGGGTAATGGTGTACTGAGGAGGGGTAAGGGCGAAGTGAGGACGGTAAGGGTAAGGGTAGTAAGGGGGGGTAAGGGGTAGTGAGGGGTAAGGGGGAAGTGAGGAGGGTAAGGGGTAGTGACGGGGTAAGGGGTAGTGAGGGGTACGGGGGTAATGAGAGGGTAGGGGTGGTAGGAGTAATGGTGTAAGGAGGAGGTAAGGGTAAGGGGTAGTGAGGAGGGTAAGGGTAAGGGGGAAGTGAGAAGGATAAGGGGGAAGTGAGGAGGGTAAGGGTAAGGGGTAGTGACGGGGTAATGGGGTAGTAAGGGGGGTAAGGAGAAGTGAGGAGGGTAAGGGGTGGTAGGAGTAATGGTGTTAATGAGGACAGGGTAAGGGTAAGTGAGGAGGGGTAAGGGTAAGGGGGAAGTAAGGAGGGTAAGGGTAAGGTGGTAGTGAGGATGGTAGGGTAAGGGGTAGTGAGGATGGTAAGGGTAAGGGCGAAGTGAGGAGGGTAAGGGGGAAGTGAGGAGGGTAAGGGGGAAGTGAGGAGGGTAAGGGGGAAGTGAGGAGGGTAAGGGCGAAGTGAGGAGGGTAAGGGGTAGTGAGGAGGGTAAGGGGGAAGTGAGGATGGTAAGGGTAAGGGGGTAGTGAGGGGGAAGTGAGGAGGGTAAGGGGCGGTGGGGTAATGGGGGTAGTAAAGGGGGTAAGGGGTAGTGACGGTGGGTAATAAGGGGGGTAAGGGAGAAGTGAGGAGGGTAAGGGGTGGTAGGGGTACGGGGGTAATGAGGAGGGTAAGGGAGGTAGGAGTAATGGTGTAATGAGGAGGGTAAGGGGTAGTGGGGGGGTACGGGGGAAGTGAGGAGGGGTTAGGATAGCGAGGGGGTAAGAGGGGGTAAGGGGTAGTGAGGGGTAAGGGGGAAGTGAGGAGGGTAAGGGGTAGCGAGGGGGTAAGAGGGGGGAAAGGGGGAAGTGAGTGAGGGGTAAGGGGGAAGTGATGAGGGTAAGGGTAAGGGTAGTGAGTGGGTAAGGGGGAAGTGAGGAGGGTAAAGGGGGTGGTATGGGTAATGGGTAGTAAGGGATAGTGAGGTGGTAGTAAGGGGGGTAAGGGGTAGTGAGGGGGCAAGGGGTAGTAAAGGGGGTAAGGGTAGTGAGGGGGCAAGGGGGGAAGTGAGGAGGGTAAGGGGTGGTGGGGTAAGGGGGTAGTAAGGGGGTAAGGGGTAGTGAGGGGGGTAAGGAGTGGTAGGGGTAAGGGGGTAATGAGGAGGGTAAAGGGTGGTAGGGGTAATGGGGTAGTAAGGGTAATGGGGGTACTGAGGAGGGTAAGGAGTGGTAGGGGTAAGGGGTAATGAGGAGGGGTAAAGGTGGTAGGGGTAATGGGGTAGTAAGGGTAATGGGTACTGAGGAGGGTAAGGGGAAGTGAGGATGGTAAGGGTAAGGGGTAGTAAGGGGGGGTAAGTGGTAGTGAGGGGTAAGGGGGAAGTGAGGAGGGTAAGGGGTAGTGAGGAGGGTAAGGGTAAGGGGTAGTGAGTGGGTAAGGGGGAAGTGAGGAGGGTAAGGGGTGGTATGGGTAATGTGGTAGTAAGGGATAGTGAGGGGGTAGTAAGGGGGTAAGGGGGTAGTGAGGGGGCAAGGGGGAAGTGAGGAGGGTAAGGGTGGGTGGGGTAAGGGGGGGTAGTAAGGGGGGTAAGGGGTAGTGAGGGGGGTAAGGAGTGGTAGGGGTAAGGGGGTAATGAGGAGGGTAAAGGGTGGTAGGGGTAATGGGGTAGTAAGGGTAATGGTGTACTGAGGAGGGTAAGGGCGAAGTGAGGACGGTAAGGGTAAGGGGTAGTAAGGGGGGTAAGGGGTAGTGAGGGGGTAAGGGGGAAGTGAGGAGGGTAAGGGGTAGTGACGGGGTAAGGGGTAGTGAGGGCGAAGTCAGGAGGGTAAGGGGTGGTAGGGGTAATGGGGTAGTAAAGGGGGTAAGAGGTAGTGACGGGGTAATGGGGTAGTAAGGGGGGTAAGGGAGAAGTGAGGAGGGTAAGGGGTAGCAAGGGGGTAAGGGGTAGTGAGGAGCGTAAGGGGGTAGTGAGGAGGGTAAGGGGGTAGTGAGGAGGGTAAGGGGTGGTATGGGTAATGGGGTAGTAAGGGGGGTAAGGGGTAAGTGAGGAGGGTAAGGGGGTAGTGAGGAGGGTAAGGGGTAGTGAGGAGGGTAAGGGGTAAGTGAGGGGGGTAAGGGCTGATAGTGGTAGAAGGTGACCCACCTGAGTTGAGGTCCCGTCCAGGGTTGAAGGCTCGACTGTTGACCGTGGGGGAGAGCCTGTCACAGCAGATGGTCTTGGACACGTTGGTGTTGAAGTTACCATCAAACCTGAATAAAGATAAAGACATGTTTACAACAGAACCAATTGGACGTATATTTCACTTATCCACCATAGAAGTAATATCTCTCAGAAAGAGAAGGCAGGAGGACGATAATAAAAAGATAGAAAGAGAAACTGAATCTGGACTGAATCTGAAATGCATAGTGTGCTGATGCAAACTGCAACAACCATCTCACTGACGCCCATGCTGTGTGGAATATATGCTTCTCATCCTCCCAGTGATGCACCACATGCATAGGTGGGGTACAAGTAGTGTGTGGTGGGTGTCTGGGGGGGTGGTGGGTGTATGGTTGCTCTAAGCCCAGTAGATTCCCTATCACATAGGGTTGGCAGCCCCCTGGCCACTCCGTGCCGTCATAGCAGCTAGTCTTATCCATCCCAGCATTGTTTTCAGGCTGCCTCAGCCACGAAAGAAAAGCAGATAGAGGGATGGGGAGAGGAGAGGAGGGAGGCGTCTTTGGGGAGCAGGCTGCTCCACCCTGCACCATGGCCAGGTCACTTTGATCCAACACCACCCCCCATGCACCCCCCCCCCCCCCCCCCCACACACACAAACACCAACACAACCAACCACCAGTAAACTGTTATTCCCTGTCGCACACACACACACAACCAACCACCAGTAAACTGTTATTCCCTGTCGCACACACACACACAACCAACCACCAGTAACCTGTTATTCCCTGTCGCACGCACGCACACACGCATGTCATACTCTCTCTCGCCACCCCATCCGGAGCTTGAGAGAGTGTGTTTGATTGACAGCTGCTCTGATGTACAAGATGCTTTGAACTTCAGACATTTAATTCCCATCGGGTTACAGTCATTATTATTCCCCTCCAACACACTTTACATGAGCAGGCTAAGAAAATGTTCCAGAGAAAATATACATTTGCAAGTGCTTTGAATTCAACATCAAAACCAGGAGAATGAGAGCGGTGCAGGAGTGAGGGAGAGAGAAAGAAGAGAGAAGGAGGAGAGAGAGGGAGGAGAAAGAGAAAAACCTTGCAGCGTGTAAATGAGGGTTTTGAAAAACATCTCAGGTTTTAAAAGGGGTAGAAAATAAATCAATATACAGTACCAATCAAGGGTTTGGACTCCTAGTCATTCAAGGGGTTTTCTTTATTTTTACTGTTTTCTACATTGATGTCTTCACTATTATTATCCAAACTATGAAATAACACATATGGAATCATGAAGCAACCAAAAGTGTGAAATCACAATATATTTTAAATGTGAGATTTTTCTGATCCTTGATGACATCTTTGCACACTCTTGGCATTCTCTCAAACAGCTTCATGACGAATGCTTTTCCAACCGTCTTGAAGGAGTTCCCACATATGCTGAGCACTTGTTGGCTGCTTTTCCTTCACTCTGCAGTCCAACTCATCCCAAACCATCTCAATTGGATTGAGGTCGGTGATTGTGGAGGCCAGGTCATCTGATGCAGCACTCCATCACTCTCCTTCTTGGTCAAATAGCCCTTACACAGCCTGGAGGTGTGTTGGGTCATTGTCCTGTTGCAAAACAAATGATAGTGGGACTAAGGGCAAACCAGATGGGGTGGCATATCGCTGCGGAATGCCGTGGTAGCCATGCTGGTTAAATGTGCCTTGAATTCTAAATAAATCACTGACAGTGTCACCAGCAAAGCACCCCCACGCAGTCCAACTCATCCCAAACCATCTCAATTGGATTGAGGTCGGTGATTGTGGAGGCCAGGTCATCTGATGCAGCACTCCATCACTCTCCTTCTTGGTCAAATAGCCCTTACACAGCCTGGAGGTGTGTTGGGTCATTGTCCTGTTGCAAAACAAATGATAGTGGGACTAAGGGCAAACCAGAAGGGGTGGCATATCGCTGCGGAATGCCGTGGTAGCCATGCTGGTTAAATGTGCCTTGAATTCTAAATAAATCACTGACAGTGTCACCAGCAAAGCACCCCCACACCTCCATTCTTCACGTGGGAACCACACATGCGGAGATCATATGTTCACCAACACTTCGTATCACAAAGGACAGATGTCCACCGGTCTAATGTCCATTTCTCGTATTTCTTGGCCAAAGGAAGGCTCTTTGTCTTATTGGTGTCCTTTAATAGCGGTTTCTTTGCAGCAATGCGACCATGAAGGCCTTTGAACAGTTGATGTTGAGATGTGCATGTTACTTGAACTCTGTGAAGCATTTATTTTGGCTGCAATCTGAGGTGCAGTTAACTCTAATGAACGTATCCTCGGCAGCAAAGGTAACTATGGGTCTTCCTTTCCTGTGGCGGTCCTCATGAGAGTCAGTTTCATCATAGCGCTAGATGGTTTTTGCGACTGCACTTGAAGAAACGTTAAAAGTTCTTGACATTTCAGGTTGACTGACCTTCATGTCTTAAAGTAATGAACTGTCATCATAATATGGACTTGGTCTTTTACTAAATAGGGCTATCTTCTGTATACCACCCCTACATTGTCACAACACAACTGACCATCTCAAACGCATTGCGGAAAGAAATTCCACAAATTCACATTCAACAAGGCACACCTGTTAATTGAAATGCATTCCAGGTGACTACCTCATGCAGCTGGTTGAGAGAATGCCAAGAGTGTGCAAAGCTGTCATCAAGGGCAAAGGGTGGATACTTTGAAGAACCTAAATTATCAAATATTTTCATTTGTTTATAACTTTTGTTTAGTACATGATTCCATAGGTCATTTCATACATTTGATGTTTTCACTATTATTCTACAAATTAGTTTTATATTTTTTTAATTTCACCAGGTAGGCTAGTTGAGAACAAGTTCTCATTTACAACTGCGACCTGGCCAAGATAAAGCATAGCAGTGTGAACAGACAACAACACAAAGTTACACAATGTAGGTGGAAAATAGTCAAAATACAGAAAAGCCCTTGAATGAGTAGGTGTCCCCAAACTTTTGACTGATACTGTATATGAAACAACCCCTGAAGCTGCATTAAGAGGGAGCATTTCCTTATACCAGAATCGCATACCGCTCTTCCATTACTTGTAGCTTTAGCTAGCTTATGACGAGGCCTCCTGAGATCTCCTGATATGGACAGAAGCATGTGGTGTGACAGACTGTCCGTCAGTCAGTGAGAGGTACCATCGGCCCATTTTCAAGCTTTGTAGGTCAGTTAAGCCCCTCTCTTTCCTCATCAATCCCTCTCTATCTCATGTTCAAACAGAGGCTTCATTAGCTCACACACTGAGCAAACAGAAAAACAGCCATTCCTGATCCCAGCTCAGACCAGAGCCCAAGAACCTAGTTCCATTTAAGAATGGAGGCCACGGTGTTCTTGGATACCTTGAATGCTGCAGCAATCCTGTCGTCTCGGAGCTCTACGGACAATTTATTCGACCTCATGGCTTGGTTTTTGCTCTGACATGCACTGTGAACTGTGGGACTTTATATAGACAAGTGTGTGCCTTTCCAAATCATGTCCAGTCAATTGAATTTACCACAGCTGGACTCCAATCAAGTTGTAGAAACATCTCAAGGGTGAGCAATGGAAACAGGATGCACCTGAGCTCAATTGAGTCTCATAGCAAAGGGTCTGAATACTTATGTAAATGTATGTTTTTTATGTGTGTGAAAAAATTGTAAACACCTGTTTCCGCTTTGTCATTTTGGGGCAGGTTAATGAGGGAAAAATAATTGTATCCGTTTTAGAATAAGGCTGTAATGTAACAAAATGTGGAAAAAGTCAAGGTGTCTGAATACTGTCCGATTACAGTTTGTCCTTATCATATTATCCACAGAGCAACACTACAATACCACCACACTGGAGAGTGTAGCCAGACACAAACATCAGAAGTGATTGGGTGGAACACAATACAGGTTCTCCTCCAGCCTCCATCTAGTAAATGACAGCCTGGGAATAACCATTATAACAATAAAACCCTGTATATCAACCCCGTCATTATCTAAACACACAGCTATCCAGCTAAACACCTTCTCTCATCTCTACCTGCCTACCTGGCTGGCTGGTCTTCCTGAGGTAGCTGTAGTCAGAGAGAAACAGATATAATGTGTTCAATTTAATACTGTAGCTAGAGCCTTCCGTCGGTCTGTGAAGGGGGTGTCTGTGTTCTGTCTGGCACTGGGAGCTGAGCTGCAGTAGAAGTGACAGTTATGGCAGCTTTCTATATTACATTC
>NC_034186.2:13981028-14018528 GCF_002021735.2 Oncorhynchus kisutch | reverse complement strand
CTTTGTAACCACGTACCTCTGTGAGAGTGGATTCTCGGAAATCACTAGCATGAAAACTAAATACAGTGAGTGTGGAACATGATTTAAGACTGAGACTCTCTCCCATACAAGTTATGCGCATCCCTTCAAGCACACCCTTCTCATTAACCTGTGGACAGTTATTCACAATTTCTGATGAACAAAGGAGGTTTTATATGTAAGATGGTTAAAATAAAGAGCAAAATTAATGCTAATTATTACTCGTGCCCTGGTCCAATAAAAGCTCTTTGTCACTTCCCACGAGTCGGGTTGTGGCAAATACACACTCATTCTTATGAAAAATAAATGTATAGTGCAGGCTTACAATGATGGCAAAAAACAACATCTGAGACGCTGACCCTGGTGCTAGAGGGGTATGCAGCTGGAGGTTGAATGTTTGCAGGGACTATAACAAGTTTGGGAACCGCTGAAGTAGCCTGATTTCAGATGTGTCCAAGATAATTTGGAAAATCATTCTTGCAAAGCATGTAAACATTTTAAACAAACTAATATATTAATCTTGACGATCCACAATCGTGTTATTGTGTGCATGTAACCGTGCTCAGTGGGAGATGTAGACAGCTGGTGCAGTAGAGATTAGGGTTGAAAGCAGCGCTCTCTCCACTCTATCTCTCTGTCGTTTGAGGTGTGATTTCTCCTGCTGTAGTGAGAGATTGGTGGAAAGTGCATGGACTTCAGAGAAAGTTCCTCCCTGACACTACTCTGAGCCTACAAACCACACAACGAGGCCATCAAAAAAAATCCATTACCCATAATCCCCCACATCTGTCTGGGAGATTAAAATGAAGGCAGAGCAGACCAGTGGTGCTCACCACAATCACTACTACTACTACGACTGCTGCTGCTCATTCCCACCACCACGACTGCTGCTGCTCATCCCCACCACCAATACTACTACTGCTCATCCCCACCACCAATACTACTACGACTGCTACTGCTCATCCCCACCACCACTACTACTCATCCCCACCACCACTACGACTGCTACTGCTCATCCCCACCACCACTACTACTACGACTGCTACTGCTCATCCCCACCACCACTACGACTGCTACTGCTCATCCACACCACCACTACTACTACGACTGCTACTGCTCATCCCCACCACCACTACTACTACGACTGCTACTGCTCATCCCCACCACCACTACTACTACTATGACTGCTACTGCTCATCCCCACCACCACTACTACTACGACTGCTACTGCTCATCCCCACCACCACTACTACGACTGCTACTGCTCATCCCCACCACCACTACTACTACTGCTACTGCTCATCCCCACCACCACTACTACTACGACTGCTACTGCTCATCCACACCACCACTACTACGACTGCTACTGCTCATCCACACCACCACTACTACTACTACTGCTACTGCTCATCCACACCACCACTACTACTACTACGACTGCTGCTGCTCATCTCCACCACCACTACTACTACTACGACTGCTACTGCTCATCCACACCACCACTACTACTACGACTGCTACTGCTCATCCACACCACCACTACTACGACTGCTACTGCTCATCCCCACCACCACTACTACTACTACTACTGCTCATCCACACCACCACTACTACGACTGCTGCTGCTCATCCCCACCACTACTACGACTGCTACTGCTCATCCCCACCACCACTACTACTCATCACCACCACTACTACTACTCATCACCACCACCACTACGACTGCTACTGCTCATCACCACCACCACTACTAATCACCACCACTACTACTACTACTACTACTCATCACCACCACTACTACTACTACTCATCACCACCACTACTACTACTACTACTCATCACCACCACTACTACTACTACTCATCACCACCACCACTACTACTACTACTCATCACCACTACTACTACTACTCATCCCCACCACCACTACTACTCATCCCCACCACCACTACTACTACTGCTCATCCCCACCACCACTACGACTGCTACTGCTCATCCCCACCACCACTACTACTACGACTGCTACTGCTCATCCCCACCACCACTACTACTACGACTGCTAATGCTCATCCCCACCACCACTACTACTACGACTGCTACTGCTCATCCACACCACCACTACTACGACTGCTACTGCTCATCCCCACCACCACTACTACTACTATGACTGCTACTGCTCATCCCCACCACCACTACTACTACGGACTGCTACTGCTCATCCCCACCACCACTACTACTACGACTGCTACTGCTCATCCCCACCACCACTAATACTACGACTGCTACTGCTCATCCCCACCACTACTACTACTACGACTGCTACTGCTCATCCACACCACCACTACTACTACGACTGCTACTGCTCATCCCCACCACTACTACTACGACTGCTACTGCTCATCCACACCACTACTACTACTACTACTACGACTGCTACTGCTCATCCACACCACCACTACTACGACTGCTACTGCTCATCCCCACCACCACTACTACCACTGCTACTGCTCATCCCCACCACCACTACTACTACGACTGCTACTGCTCATCCACACCACCACTACTACTACTGCTCATCCACACCACCACTACTACTACGACTGCTGCTGCTCATCCCCACCACCACTACTACTACGACTGCTACTGCTCATCCACACCACCACTACTACTACGACTGCTACTGCTCATCCACACCACCACTACTACGACTGCTACTGCTCATCCCCACCACCACTACTACTACTACTGCTACTGCTCATCCACACCACCACTACGACTGCTGCTGCTCATCTCCACCACCACTACGACTGCTACTGCTCATCCACACCACCACTACTACTACGACTGCTACTGCTCATCAACACCACCACTACTACTACTACGACTGCTACTGCTCATCCCCACCACCCACTACTACTACTACTGCTACTGCTCATCCACACCACCACTACTACGACTGCTGCTGCTCATCCCCACCACTACTACGACTGCTACTGCTCATCCCCACCACCACTACTACTACTCATCACCACACTACTACTACTACTACTCATCACCACCACCACCACTACTACGACTGCTACTGCTCATCACCACCGCTACTGCTCATCACCACCACCACTACTAATCACCACCACTACTACTACTACTATACTCATCACCACCACTACTACTACTCATCACACAACTACTACTACTACTCATCACCACCACTACTACTACTACTCATCACCACCACTACTATACTACTACTACTCATCACCACACTACTACTACTACTACTACTCATCACCACCACTACTACTACTTACTACTACTCATCACCACCACTACTACTACTACTACTCATCACCACCACTACCTACTACTACTCATCACCACCACTACTACTACTACTACACTCATCACCACCACTACTACTACTACTACTCATCACCACCACTACTACTACTACTACCATCACCCGACCACTACTACTACTCATACACCACCACTACTACTACTCATCACCACCACCCACTACTACATACTCATCCCACCACCACCACTACTACTACTCATCACCACCACCACTACTACTACTCATCACCACCACTACTACTACTACTCATCACCACCACCACTACTACTACTCATCACACCACCACTACTACTACTTACTACTCATCACCACCACTACTACTACTACTCATCACCACCACTACTACTACTACTACTACTCATCACCACCACTACTACTACTACTACTCATCACCACCACTACTACTACTACTACTCATCACCACCACTACTACTACTCATCACCACCACTACTACTACTCATCACCACCACCACCACTACTACTACTCATCACCACCACCACTACTACTACTACTCATCACCACCACCACTACTACTACTACTCATCACCACCACCACTACTACTCACCACCACCACTACTACTACTACTTCATCACCACCACCACTACTACTACTACTCATCACCACCACCACTACTACTCATCACCAACCACCACTACTACTACTACTACATCACCACCACCACTACTACTCATCACCACCACCACTACTACTACTACTCATCACACCACATACTACTACACCACCACCTACTACTACACCTCATCACCACCACCACCACTACTACTACACCTCATCACCACCACCACCTACTACTACTACCTCATCACCACCACCACTACTACTACTACTCATCACACCACCACTACTACTACTACTCATCACCACCACTACTACTACTCATCACCACCACTACTACTACTCATCACCACCACTACTACTACTACTACTCATCACCACTTACTACTACTTACTACTCATCACCACTACTACTACTACTACTACTCATCACCACTACTACTATACTACTCATCACCACTACTACTACTACTCATCACCACCACTACTACTACTACTCATCACCACCACTACTACTACTACTCATCACCACCACTACTACTACTACTCATCACCACCACTACTACTACTACTCATCACCACCACTACTACTCATCACCACACTACTACTACTCATCACCACTACTACTACTACTACTACTCATCACCACCACTACTACTACTCATCACCACCACTACTACTACTACTCATCACCACCACTACTACTCATCACCACCACTAATACTACTACTACTCCTACTACTACTACTGCTCATCACCACCACCACTACTGCTCATCACCACCACTACTACGACTGCTACTGCTCATCCCCACCACCACTACTACTCATCACCACCACTACTACTACTACTCATCACCACCACTACTACTACTCATCACCACCACCACTACTACGACTGCTACTGCTCATCATCACCACCACCACTACTAATCACCACCACTACTACTAATTATACTCATCACCACCACTACTACTACTACTACTACTACTCATCACCACCACTACTACTACTCATCACCACCACCACTACTACTACTCATCACCACCACCACCACTACTACTACTACTCATCACCACCACCACCACTACTACTACTCATCACCACCACCACCACCACTACTACTACTCATCACCACCACCACTACTACTCATCACCACCACTACTATTACTACTACTCATCACCACCACTACTACTACTACTCATCACCACCACTACTACTCATCACCACCACTACTACTCATCACCACCACTACTACTACTCATCACCACTACTACTACTCATCACACTACTACTACTACTACTACTACTACTCATCACCACCACCACTACTACTCATCACCACCACTACTACTACTCATCACCACCACTACTACTACTCATCACCACCACTACTACTACTACTCATCACCACCACTACTACTCATCACCACCACTACTACTACTCATCACCACTACTACTACTACTACTATTCATCACCACAACTACTACTACTCATCACCACCACTACTACTACTACTCATCACCACCACTACTACTACTACTCATCACCACCACTACTACTCATCACCACCACTAATACTACTACTACTCCTACTCATCACCACCACTACTAAGACTGCTACTGCTCATCACCACCACTAGTACTACTACTACTGCTCATCACCACCACTAGTACTACTACTACTGCTCATCACCACCACTAGGACTCCTACTACTGCTCATCACCACCACCACCACCACTACTGCTCATCACCACCACTACTATGACTGCTACTGCTCATCACCACCACTAGTACTACTGCATCACCACCACTACTACCACTACTACTGCTCATCCACACCACCACTACTACTGCTACTGCTACTGCTCATCCACACCACCACTACTACTACGACTGCTACTGCTCATCCACACCACCACTACTACTACGACTGCTACTGCTCATCCACACCACCACTACTACGACTGCTACTGCTCATCCCCACCACCACTACTACTACTACTGCTCATCCACACCACCACTACTACGACTGCTGCTGCTCATCCCCACCACTACTACGACTGCTACTGCTCATCCCCACCACCACTACTACTCATCACCACCACTACTACTACTACTCATCACCACCACTACTACTACTCATCACCACCACCACTACTACGACTGCTACTGCTCATCACCACCACCACTACTAATCACCACCACTACTACTACTACTACTCATCACCACCACTACTACTACTACTACTACTACTACTCATCACCACCACTACTACTACTACTACTACTACTCATCACCACCACTACTACTACTACTCATCACCACCACCACTACTACTACTCATCACCACCACCACCACTACTACTACTACTCATCACCACCACCACCACCACTACTACTACTCATCACCACCACCACTACTACTACTACTCATCACCACCACTACTACTACTACTACTCACCACCACTACTACTACTACTCATCACCACCACTACTACTACTACTACTCATCACCACCACTACTACTACTACTCATCACCACCACTACTACTCATCACCACCACTACTACTCATCACCACCACTACTACTACTACTACTACTACTGCTCATCACCACCACTACTACTACTACTCATCACCACCACCACTACTCATCACCACCACCACTACTACTACTCATCACCACCACTACTACTACTACTACTCATCACCACCACTACTACTACTACTCATCACCACCACTACTACTACTACCTCATCACCACCACTACTACTACTACTACTCATCACCACCACTACTACTACTACTACTCATCACCACCACTACTACTACTACTACTCATCACCACCACTACTACTACTCATTCACCACCACTACTACTACTACTACTCATCACCACCACTACTACTACTACTCATCACCACCACTACTACTACTCATCACCACCACTACTACTACTCATCACCACCACTACTTACTACTCATCACCACCACTACTACTCATCACCACCACTACTACTCATCACCACCACCACTACTCATCACCACCACCACTACTACTACTACTACTACTACTCATCACCACCACTACTACTACTACTCATCACCACCACTACTACTCATCACCACCACTACTACGACTGCTACTGCTCATCCCCACCACCACTACTACTCATCACCACCACTACTACTACTACTCATCACCACCACTACTACTACTCATCACCACCACTACTACTACTACTCATCACCACCACTACTACTACTCATCACCACCACCACTACTACGACTGCTACTGCTCATCACCACCACCACTACTCATCACCACCACTACTACTACTACTACTCATCACCACCACTACTACTACTACTACTACTACTCATCACCACCACTACTACTACTACTACTACTACTCATCACCACCACTACTACTACTACTCATCACCACCACCACTACTCATCACCACCACCACTACTCATCACCACCACTACTACTACTACTACTCATCACCACCACTACTACTACTACTACTACTACTCATCACCACCACTACTACTACTACTACTACTACTCATCACCACCACTACTACTACTACTCATCACCACCACCACTACTCATCACCACCACCACCACTACTACTACTCATCACCACCACCACCACCACTACTACTACTCATCACCACCACCACTACTACTACTACTCATCACCACCACCACTACTACTACTACTCATCACCACCACTACTACTCATCACCACCACTACTACTACTACTCATCACCACCACTACTACTCATCACCACCACTACTACTACTCATCACCACTACTACTACTACTACTACTACTCATCACCACCACTACTACTACTCATCACCACCACTACTACTACTACTCATCACCACCACTACTACTCATCACCACCACTACTACTACTACTCATCACCACCACTACTACTACTACTCATCACCACCACTACTACTACTACTCATCACCACCACTACTACTACTACTCATCACCACCACTACTACTCATCACCACCACTAATACTACTACTACTCCTACTACTACTCATCACCACCACTACTAAGACTGCTACTGCTCATCACCACCACTAGTACTACTACTACTGCTCATCACCACCACTAGTACTACTACTACTGCTCATCACCACCACTAGGACTCCTACTACTGCTCATCACCACCACCACCACTCATCACCACCACTACTATGACTGCTACTGCTCATCACCACCACTAGTACTACTGCATCACCACCCACTACTACCACTACTACTGCTCATCCACACCACCGCTACTACTGCTACTGCTACTGCTCATCCACACCACCACTACTACTACGACTGCTACTGCTCATCCACACCACCACTACTACTACGACTGCTACTGCTCATCCACACCACCACTACTACGACTGCTACTGCTCATCCCCACCACCACTACTACTACTACTACTGCTCATCCACACCACCACTACTACGACTGCTGCTGCTCATCCCCACCACTACTACGACTGCTACTGCTCATCCCCACCACCACTACTACTCATCACCACCACTACTACTACTACTCATCACCACCACTACTACTACTCATCACCACCACCACTACTACTAACTCATCACCACCACTACTACTACTACTACTACTACTACTACTACTACTACTACTCATCACCACCACTACTACTACTACTCATCACCACCACCACTACTACTACTCATCACCACCACCACTACTACTACTCATCACCACCACCACCACTACTACTACTCATCACCACCACCACTACTACTACTCATCACCACCACCACTACTACTACTACTCATCACCACCACCACTACTACTCATCACCACCACTACTACTACTACTCATCACCACCACTACTACTACTACTAATCACCACTACTACTACTACTACTCATCACCACCACTACTACTACTCATCACCACCACTACTACTACTCATCACCACCACTACTACTACTACTACTCATCACCACCACTACTACTACTACTCCTCATCACCACCACTACTACTACTACTCCTCATCACCACCACTACTACTCATCACCACCACTACTACTACTCATCACCACCACTACTACTACTACTACTCTACTACTACTACTACTACTACTACTACTACTACTACTACTACTACTACTACTGCTCATCACCACCACTACTACTACTACTCATCACCACCACCACTACTCATCACCACCACCACTACTACTACTCATCACCACCACCACTACTACTACTCATCACCACCACTACTACTACTACTACTCATCACCACCACTACTACTACTACTACTCATCACCACCACTACTACTACTACTCATCACCACCACTACTACTACTACTACTCATCACCACCACTACTACTACTACTACTCATCACCACCACTACTACTACTACTCATCACCACCACTACTACTCATCACCACCACTACTACTACTCATCACCACCACTACTACTACTCATCACCACCACTACTACTACTCATCACCACCACTACTACTACTACTACTCATCACCACCACTACTACTACTACTACTCCTCATCACCACCACTACTACTACTACTCCTCATCACCACCACTACTACTCATCACCACCACTACTACTACTACTACTACTACTACTACTACTACTACTACTACTACTACTACTACTGCTCATCACCACCACTACTACTACTACTCATCACCACCACCACTACTCATCACCACCACCACTACTACTACTCATCACCACCACCACTACTACTACTCATCACCACCACTACTACTACTACTACTCATCACCACCACTACTACTACTACTACTCATCACCACCACTACTACTACTACTCATCACCACCACTACTACTACTACTACTCATCACCACCACTACTACTACTACTACTACTCATCACCACCACTACTACTACTACTCATCACCACCACTACTACTCATCACCACCACTACTACTACTACTACTCATCACCACCACTACTACTACTCATCACCACCACTACTACTACTCATCACCACCACTACTACTACTCATCACCACCACTACTACTACTCATCACCACCACTACTACTGCTACTACTCATCACCACCACTACTACTACTACTCATCACCACCACTACTACTACTACTCATCACCACCACTACTACTACTACTACTCATCACCACCACTACTACTCATCACCACCACTAATACTACTACTACTACTACTGCTCATCACCACCACCACTACTGCTCATCACCACCACTACTACGACTGCTACTGCTCATCACCACCACTACTAAGACTGCTACTGCTCATCACCACCACTAGTACTACTACTACTGCTCATCACCACCACTACTACTACGACTGCTACTGCTCATCACCACCACTAGTACTACTACTACTGCTCATCACCACCACTAGTACTACTACTACTGCTCATCACCACCACTAGTACTACTACTACTGCTCATCACCACCACTAGGACTCCTACTACTGCTCATCACCACCACCACTACTGCTCATCACCACCACTAGTACTACTACTACTGCTCATCACCACCACTACTATGACTGCTACTGCTCATCACCACCACTAGTACTACTGCTCATCACCACCACTACTACCACTACTACTGCTCATCACCACTACTACCACTACTACTCATCACCACTACTACTAATCACTACTGCTCAACACCCCCACCACTTCTACTAATGCTCTACACCACCACTACTACTACTACTTCTGCTCATCACTACTACTACTACTACTACTACTCCACCACTACTACTACTGCTCATCACCACCACCACTACTGCTCATCAACACCACCACTACTGCTCTACACGACCACTACTACTACTGCACTACACCACCACTACTACTACTACTACTGCTCAACACCACCACCACTACTACTACTGCTCAACACCACCACCACTACTACTACTGCTCAACACCACCACTACTACTGCTCAACACCACCACTACTACTGCTCAACACCACCACCACTACTACTGCTCAACACCACCACCACTACTACTGCTCAACACCACCACCACTACTACTGCTCAACACCACCACCACTACTACTACTGCTGCTCATCACCACCACCACTACTACTACTACTCATCATCACCACCACCACTACAACTGCTACTGCTCATCACCACCACTAGTACTACTACTACTGCTCATCACCACCACTACTACAACTGCTACTGCTCATCATCACCACCACTACTACAACTGCTACTGCTCATCACCACTACTACTCATCACCACTACTACTACTACTCATCACCACTACTACTACTACTCATCACCACTACTACTACTACTCATCACCACTACTACTACTACTCATCACCACTACTACTACTACTACACCACCACCACCACTACTACTACACCACCACCACTACTACTACTACTACACCACCACCACTACTACTACTACACCACCACCACTACTACTGCTCATCACCTCCACTACTACTACTGCTCATCACCTCCACTACTACTGCTGCTCTACACCACCACTACTACTACTTCTGCTCATCACCACTACTACTACTTCTGCTCATCACCACTACCACTACTGCTCTACACCACCACCACCACTACTACTGCTCAACACCACCACCACTACTGCTCTACACCACTACTACTACTACTGCTCATCACCATCACCACCACTACTAATACTACTCATCACCACTACTACTCATCACTACTGCTCAACACCACCACCACTACTCTACACCACCACCACTACTACTACTACTGCTCTACCACTGTAGCTCACTACCACCACCACTGTAGCTCACTACCACCACCACTGCAGCTCACTACCACCACCACTGCAGCTCACTACCACCACCACTGCAGCTCACTACCACCACCACTGCAGCTCACTACCACCACCACTGCAGCTCACTACCACCACCACTGCAGCTCACTACCACCACCACTGCAGCTCACTACCACCACCACTGCACACGGAGATAAGTGTTCCTAGAAAGGATCAAAACACATTTAAACACAAGAAGGGGGATAAGGGGTTTGTGGATCAGGTTTAGGTTAATACTCACTCAACCATGGAGGGGGGGATGGTGCAGCAGTCCTGGATGGCGTTCAGAGGAGAGGTCAGGTGGGCTGTGTATGACGCCTCCACTACCTGCTTGTTCCTGTTCACCACATCCAGGTAGCGGTTAAACTTCTCACGGATCTTCTTCGCAAGCTACACACACACACACACACAGTTAGATATATTCTGTATGACATGGTACACAAGGTCCTCGTCATCATCATGGTAGAATTACAGCACACGCTCAGTCAGAAGATGAAGTACCTTAGTTGAGCACCTATTCATGTATGAGTACCCTCCCATTCTATAGGTCAGAGACTACGTTCTGTATTAATCACAGTTTGAACAAGGCACGTATAACACACACACACACACACACACACACACACACACACACACACACACACACACACACAAGGTCCTCATACATACTGGCTGAATTACCAAGGGAAAGATCTGTGAACAGCATCAAAGCCTCTCAGACCTCAAAACCAGACTCTGTGTGAAAGCTGTCAATGTTGAGGAAAAGTCATGATGGGTGGTGGAGGGCTAGTGAGGAATAAACCTGTGTTACACGCTCAAAGCAAGGAAACCAAGAAGGAAAAAGGAAGATCTAGTCCCTCCTAAACAAAGGGCGGATAATTGAATCCTGCTGGTTAGTGGTAAGCCTGACGAGTCCCCTGTGTTGGTGCTGAGCGATTTGTGCTTTTTGAGGTTGGTTTGATTTGATTATCAAAAAATAATGGTCTGTGATTTTTTTATTTTATTATTAACTGCACAATGCAATGCATTGAATGCTGTAACACAGAATACAACTATTAATACATGTCCATGATGGTAGTGACTCCTCATAATAACCATCATTTATTCACATTACTTTAATGAAATATTTCAGTTGTTGTATATATTACATTTGGTGACTTCATTTCATTCCAAGTCCTCATATCATCTCTATAGAGCGGTTGTCTAGGCTGTCTGACAAAAATCACTATTTTAGTAGTTCTTCAGAGTAAATAAGGCATACTTTTATGACTGCTGAATACCAACTATCAATCACTGAGATCATGTATTTTCAGGTAGAGATACAGTGGGGCAAAAAAGTATTTACCAATTGTGCAAGTTCTGCAACTTAAAAAGATGAGAGAGGCCTGTAATTGTCATCATAAGTACACTTCAACTATGACAGACAAAATGAGAAAAAAAATCCAGAAAATCACATTGTAGGATTTTTTATGAATTTATTTGCAAATTATGGTGGATAATAAGTATTCGGTCAATAACAAAAGTTTCTCAATACTTTGTTATACCCTTTGTTGGCAATGACAGAGGTCAAATGTTTTCTGTAAGTCTTCACAAGGTTTTCACACACTGTTGCTGGTATTTTGGCCCATGCAGATCTCCTCTATAGCAGTGATGTTTTGGGGCTGTTGCTGGGCAACACGGACTTTCAACTCCCTCCAAAGATTTTCTATGGGGTTGAGATCTGGAGACTGGCTAGGCCACTCCAGGACCTTGAAATGCTTCTTACGAAGCCACTCCTTCATTGCCCGGGCGGTGTGTTTGGGATCATTGTCATGCTGAAAGACCCAACCACGTTTCACCTTCAATGCCCTTGCTGATGGAAGGAGGTTTTCACTCAAAATCTCACGATACATGGCCCCATTCATTCTTTCCTTTACACGGATCAGTCATCCTGGTCCCTTTGCAGAAGAACAGCCCCAAAGCATGATGTTTCCACCCCCATGCTTCACAGTAGGTATGGTGTTCTATGGATGCAACTCAGCATTCTTTGTCCTCCAAACACAACGAGTTGAGTTTTTACCCAAAAGTTATATTTCGGTTTCATCTGACCATTTGCCATTCTCCCAATCTTCTTCTGGATCATCCAAATGCTCTCTAGCAAACGTCAGACGGGCCTGGACATGTACTGGCTTAAGCAGGGGGACACGTCTGGTACTGCAGGATTTGAGTCCTTGGTGGCGTAGTGTGTTACTGATGGTAGGCTTTGTTACTTTGGTCCCAGCTCTCTGCAGGTCATTCACTAGGTCCCCCCGTGTGGTTCTGGGATTTTTGCTCAACGTTCTTGTGATAATTTTGACCCCACGGGGAGAGATCTTGCGTGGAGCACCAGATCGAGGGAGATTATCAGTGGTCTTGTATGTCTTCCATTTCTTAATAATTGCTCCCACAGTTGATTTCTTCAAACCAAGCTGCTTACCTATTGCAGATTCAGTCTTCCTAGCCTGGTGCAGGTCTACAATTTTGTTTCTGGTGTCCTTTTACAGCTCTTTGGTCTGGGCCATAGTGGAGTTTGGTGTGTGACTGTTTGAGGTATTTTATACTGATGACAATTTCAAATAGGTGCCATTAATACAGGTAACGAGTGGAGGACAGAGGAGCCTCTTAAAGAAGAAGTTACAGGTCTGTGCGAGACAGAAATCTTGCTTGTTTGTAGGTGCCCAAATACTTATTTCCACCGTAATTTGCAAATAAATTCATTCAAAATCCTACAATGTGATTTTCCCCCTCATTTTGTCTGTCATAGTTGAAGTATACCTATGATGAAAATTACAGGCCTCTCTCATCTTTTTAAGTGGGAGAACTTACACAATTGGTGGCTGACTAAATACTTTTTTGCTCCACTGTACCTTGAAGCAACAGCTCTCTATCTCTCTCCATCGCGCGTTCTTCTGTGGCTTCCCCACACTAACCTAATGCAGCAGGCGTTAAAGAAACAGAGATCGGACAAGTGGATTATGGTTATTGCAGTTAATTACCAAGTTTTTGGCGCTGAACTATGTAGAATATTGGCTTGATGGAAACTACAACTCTCTACTGAAAAGTCACAGGGAAAAAAAAATTGAATTCAAACCGGTCAGTCAATTAGTTGTTTAAAAAACAAAAAATAATCTAAGATTTCAGTAAATTTTTGCTCAACATTACTCTCTGCCCTGTGTAAGTGTGTTAGCTAAAGCTAGGTATACATTACAACTCTCAGAGGGGGAGTCATGGCTGAGTGCACACATCTCTGAGCCTCATGCAAAAAGGGTTCCCTCTGGGGGACACTAATAACCAGCGCACCAGCAGCTCTTCACAACAGGTACCTGTTCCTACTCTGGAGCTAATGAAAAGCCCCCACGGGGAACCTAGTTAGAACCTACAGGACCGTAGGTCCTGCATACATAGCCTGCATACAATAACACAGATTAGAAATGAACACAAACAAGCACTACGAACTCCAACTCATAACATACAGCAGCTATAGGCCTACACAGAAACATGACTGGGGCGGCAGGTAGCCTAGCGATTAAGAGTGTTGGGCCTGGAACCGAAAGGTCGCTGGTTTGAATCCCTGAGCTGACTAGTTTAAAAATGTGCCGATGTGCCCTTGAGCAAGGCACTTAACCCTAATTGCTACTGTAAGTTGCTCTGGATACCAGAGTCTGCTAAATGACTAAAATTGTGTTTTTTAAAGATACTACATTCAATTACTGCCTGGAAAAAAACAGGACAGAACCATTACTACTGCAACCAGTCGCCATGTCTGTCCACATCGCATAATGAGCCATGCCTGCCAACACAGCCCTGGCCCAGGCCAGGAACAGAGAAATGTGCTCCGACCCATTGACCGCGATTCCCTTAATCAGGCAGCTGCTATTCCTATTAAATCAGACAGCCGCTGCTCCCAGTAGGGCTTTATACAGGCCCAGTGGCGTCACAGCCACACTATACATAGGATCAGTCCCAAATGGCTCCCTATATAGTGCACTACTTCTGACTACAGGCCATAAGGCTGAGGTCAACAGTAATGCACTATGTAGCCTGACGATGGTGCCATCTGGGACTCATCCATACTGTAAACCCCTTCAGACTGGGCTGGACCAGCACGCTCACACAGCAATTAGCCCCAATGTGGACTGTAATATGTCTGTCTGTGTGTGTGTGTGTGTGTGTGTGTGCCACAGCAGTATTATGTCTGTGTGTGTGTGTGTGTGTACCACAACCCGGGGTAAATAGAGAAATACCCATTCATGAGAAACTAGACACCAAAGAACTGCAAAGCACAGGTTTAGGGTCTGACTATTTTCCATAGCCAAAACCACCCTCCCCTCCCTGACCTCCCATCCTCTCTTTACCCACAAATCCCAGCCACCCACCCTCCTACCAGGCCTCACCGCTCACTCCACTGACCCCTATCCCCTTCACTATAACACATATTGGGCTCTGTGGTTGCTGTAGCTCTTGCCAGCTGGTCTCAGACTCAGTTCTGGTTCAGTGTGGTTAGGGCTAGAATACGCCTGGGTTAGGGAGGAGAGCTGTGACCCGGATCAGTACCAGACTGGGTGAATGTTACTAAATAACTAGCCCATCAAGGTCATTCCATACAGCTGAACAGAAACAGAGAAACCCTTACATTAGCTCTAGCTGGCCTTTACTTTAAATGTCACTGTTAGGTGGTGTCTCTCAGTGGTCTGAGACAGACCAGAGACACACCGAGAGACCCCAGAGGCAGAGACGCCAGAGACACACCGAGAGACCCCAGAGACACACCGAGAGACTCCAGAGACACACCGAGAGACCCCAGAGACACACCGAGAGACCCCAGAGACACACCGAGAGACAGAGACACCAGAGACACACCGAGAGACCCCAGAGACAGAGACCACAGAGACACACCGAGAGACCCCAGAGACACACCGAGAGACCCCAGAGACAGAGACCACAGAGACACACCGAGAGACCCCAGAGACACACCGAGAGACCCCAGAGACACACCGAGAGACCCCAGAAAGACCCCAGAGACAGAGAGAGACCCCAGAGACAGAGAGAGACCCCAGAGACAGAGAGAGACCCCAGAGACACACCGAGAGATCCCACAGACACACAAACAGACAGACAGACCCCAGAGACAGACAGACAGAGAGAGACTCCAGATACAGACCGAGAGACCCCACAGACACACACAGACAGACACACAGACAGAGACAGACACAGACCCCAGAGACAGACAGAAAGAACTGTGCATCCATCTATAGCCAGCTTTTGACCATAGACTAGCTGCTTGTCTGCCGTTGTCTCTCTCTGCTGATTCTATTTCCCCAGAGGAGCAAACAGCAGACTCCATCACATCTCCCCAGAGGAGCAAACAGCAGACTCCATCTCATCACCCCAGAGGAACAAACAGCAGACTCCATCACATCTCCCCAGAGGAGCAAACAGCAGACTCCATCACATCTCCCCAGAGGAGCAAACAGCAGACTCCATCACATCTCCCCAGAGGAGTAAACAGCAGACTCCATCTCATCTCCCCAGAGGAGCAAACAGCAGACTCCATCACATCTCCCCAGAGGAGCAAACAGCAGACTCCATCACATCTCCCCAGAGGAGTAAACAGCAGACTCCATCTCATCTCCCCAGAGGAGCAAACAGCAGACTCCATCTCATCTCACCAGAGGAGCAAACAGCAGACTCCATCACATCTCCCCAGAGGAGTAAACAGCAGACTCCATCTCATCACCCCAGAGGAGCAAACAGCAGACTCCATCTCATCACCCGAGAGGAGTAAACAGCAGACTCCATCACATCTCCCCAGAGGAGTAAACAGCAGACTCCATCTCATCTCCCCAGAGGAGCAAACAGCAGACTCCATCACATCTCCCCAGAGGAGCAAACAGCAGACTCCATCTCATCACCCCAGAGGAGCAAACAGCAGACTCCATCTCCCCAGAGGAGCAAACAGCAGACTCCATCACACCAGAGGAGTAAACAGCAGACTCCATCACCCCAGAGGAGCAAACAGCAGACTCCATCTCCCCAGAGGAGCAAACAGCAGACTCCATCTCCCCAGAGGAGCAAACAGCAGACTCCATCACCCCAGAGGAGTAAACAGCAGACTCCATCACCCCAGAGGAGTAAACAGCAGACTCCATCACATCTCCCCAGAGGAGCAAACAGCAGACTCCATCACATCTCCCCAGAGGAGCAAACAGCAGACTCCATCACCCCAGAGGAGTAAACAGCAGACTCCATCACATCTCCCCAGAGGAGCAAACAGCAGACTCCATCACATCTCCCCAGAGGAGCAAACAGCAGACTCCATCACATCTCCCCAGAGGAGCAAACAGCAGACTCCATCTCATCTCCCCAGAGGAGCAAACAGCAGACTCCATCACATCTCCCCAGAGGAGCAAACAGCAGACTCCATCACTTCTCCCCAGAGGAGCAAACAGCAGACTCCATCACCCCAGAGGAGCAAACAGCAGACTCCATCTCATCTCCCCAGAGGAGCAAACAGCAGACTCCATCTCATCACCCCAGAGGAGCAAACAGCAGACTCCATCTCATCTCCCCAGAGGAGCAAACAGCAGACTCCATCTCATCTCCCCAGAGGAGCTAACAGCAGACTCCATCACATCTCCCCAGAGGAGCAAACAGCAGACTCCATCTCATCACCCCAGAGGAGCAAACAGCAGACTCCATCTCATCTCCCCAGAGGAGCAAACAGCAGACTCCATCTCATCTCCCCAGAGGAGCTAACAGCAGACTCCATCTCATCTCCCCAGAGGAGCAAACAGCAGACTCCATCACATCTCCCCAGAGGAGCAAACAGCAGACTCCATCTCCCCAGAGGAGCAAACAGCAGACTCCATCTCCCCAGAGGAGCAAACAGCAGACTCCATCTCATCTCCCCAGAGGAGCAAACAGCAGACTCCATCTCATCTCCCCAGAGGAGCAAACAGCAGACTCCATCTCATCTCCCCAGAGGAGCAAACAGCAGACTCCATCACATCTCCCCAGAGGAGCAAACAGCAGACTCAATCACATCTCCCCAGAGGAGCAAACAGCAGACTCCATCACTTCTCCCCAGAGGAGCAAACAGCAGACTCCATCACCCCAGAGGAGCAAACAGCAGACTCCATCTCATCTCCCCAGAGGAGCAAACAGCAGACTCCATCTCATCTCCCCAGAGGAGCTAACAGCAGACTCCATCACATCTCCCCAGAGGAGCAAACAGCAGACTCCATCTCATCACCCCAGAGGAGCAAACAGCAGACTCCATCTCATCTCCCCAGAGGAGCAAACAGCAGACTCCATCTCATCTCCCCAGAGGAGCTAACAGCAGACTCCATCACATCTCCCCAGAGGAGCAAACAGCAGACTCCATCTCATCACCCCAGAGGAGCAAACAGCAGACTCCATCTCATCTCCCCAGAGGAGCTAACAGCAGACTCCATCACATCTCCCCAGAGGAGCAAACAGCAGACTCCATCACATCTCCCCAGAGGAGCAAACAGCAGACTCCATCTCATCTCCCCAGAGGAGCAAACAGCAGACTCCATCTCATCTCCCCAGAGGAGCTAACAGCAGACTCCATCACATCTCCCCAGAGGAGCAAACAGCAGACTCCATCTCATCACCCCAGAGGAGCAAACAGCAGACTCCATCTCATCTCCCCAGAGGAGCAAACAGCAGACTCCATCTCATCTCCCCAGAGGAGCAAACAGCAGACTCCATCACATCTCCCCAGAGGAGCAAACAGCAGACTCAATCACATCTCCCCAGAGGAGCAAACAGCAGACTCCATCACTTCTCCCCAGAGGAGCAAACAGCAGACTCCATCACCCCAGAGGAGCAAACAGCAGACTCCATCTCATCTCCCCAGAGGAGCAAACAGCAGACTCCATCTCATCTCCCCAGAGGAGCTAACAGCAGACTCCATCACATCTCCCCAGAGGAGCAAACAGCAGACTCCATCTCATCACCCCAGAGGAGCAAACAGCAGACTCCATCTCATCTCCCCAGAGGAGCAAACAGCAGACTCCATCTCATCTCCCCAGAGGAGCTAACAGCAGACTCCATCACATCTCCCCAGAGGAGCAAACAGCAGACTCCATCTCATCACCCCAGAGGAGCAAACAGCAGACTCCATCTCATCTCCCCAGAGGAGCTAACAGCAGACTCCATCACATCTCCCCAGAGGAGCAAACAGCAGACTCCATCACATCTCCCCAGAGGAGCAAACAGCAGACTCCATCTCATCTCCCCAGAGGAGCAAACAGCAGACTCCATCTCATCTCCCCAGAGGAGCTAACAGCAGACTCCATCACATCTCCCCAGAGGAGCAAACAGCAGACTCCATCTCATCACCCCAGAGGAGCAAACAGCAGACTCCATCTCATCTCCCCAGAGGAGCAAACAGCAGACTCCATCTCATCTCCCCAGAGGAGCTAACAGCAGACTCCATCACATCTCCCCAGAGGAGCAAACAGCAGACTCCATCTCATCACCCCAGAGGAGCAAACAGCAGACTCCATCTCATCTCCCCAGAGGAGCAAACAGCAGACTCCATCACATCTCCCCAGAGGAGCAAACAGCAGACTCCATCACATCTCCCCAGAGGAGCAAACAGCAGACTCCATCACATCTCCCCAGAGGAGCAAACAGCAGACTCCATCTCCCCAGAGGAGCAAACAGCAGACTCCATCTCCCCAGAGGAGCAAACAGCAGACTCCATCTCCCCAGAGGAGCAAACAGCAGACTCCATCACATCTCCCCAGAGGAGCAAACAGCAGACTCCATCACCCCAGAGGAGCAAACAGCAGACTCCATCTCCCCAGAGGAGCAAACAGCAGACTCCATCACCCCAGAGGAGTAAACAGCAGACTCCATCACATCTCCCCAGAGGAGCAAACAGCAGACTCCATCACATCTCCCCAGAGGAGCAAACAGCAGACTCCATCACCCCAGAGGAGTAAACAGCAGACTCCATCACATCTCCCCAGAGGAGCAAACAGCAGACTCCATCACATCTCCCCAGAGGAGCAAACAGCAGACTCCATCTCATCTCCCCAGAGGAGAGACAGAACATATCCTGGTGTATCCTGTCGACCTCCAAACGGACAGGAGAGAAACTATTATCAAGCGAGGTACTGTATCTACTGGCAGGCCGCATTACCATGGTGTCTGGAACCTTTTAAATAACAACATACTGGAACCAAATGTGGGCTTCAAAGCCTACAGTTTTCTATGTCCACACAGAAGGAGTGGTAGTACCGATACAGGCTATGGGTATTACCAGGCACCTAACGAATGACCATAGATCAGATGAATGAGAGCAGTAGCTGTGGGGGAGAAAGAGAGAGAAAAAAAGAGAAAATGACTTATTGATTAAACTGATCCAGGGCCAGCTACTGTACTGTATTATGCTGAGCCAGTAGAAATGGAAACTGCCAGTCTTTCAAACTAAACAGTGAAAACATCACAGACCACTGCAGCGCAGGAATGGGCATGGGCAGTAAGCAGACTGCTGTGGTTACTACTACTCTACACAGTGCCAGCTCATTAGCTCTGCCCACAGTGCTCGGGCCAGAGTAACACACTGAGCTGGCTGGGCAGTGGGCTTCACCTTTCTTAATAGCTCTTGAAGGGATAAATAAAGTTGAATTACATTCACTTGTTTTAACAGAACTAGCCAGGAGTCTAATGTGGCCTCTTTATTACCAACCATGGGAGAGTGGAGATGAAATGACATGTATTCACTCTTTAATACTGCATTACAGTTCAGGTAGAGAGAGAACCGATTTCAGCATCACCTTGTCAGAGGGAAGCCTTACTGCACAGACACTGTGTAGTGCAGGAGAGGAGGGGATAGAGGACAGGGGATAGAGGAGAGGGGATAGAGTAGAGGGGATAGAGTGGAGGGGATAGAGGAGAGGGGATAGAGGAGAGGGGATAGAGGAGAGGGGATAGAGCAGAGGGGATAGAGCAGAGGGGATAGAGCAGAGGGGATAGAGCAGAGGGGATAGAGCAGAGGGGATAGAGTAGAGGGGATAGAGCGGAGGGGATAGAGGAGAGGGGATAGAGGAGAGGGGATAGAGGAGAGGGGATAGAGGGGAGGGGATAGAGGGGAGGGGATAGAGCGGAGGGGATAGAGCGGAGGGGATAGAGGAGAGGGGATAGAGGAGAGGGGATAGAGGAGAGGGGATAGAGTGGAGGGGATAGAGTGGAGGGGATAGAGTGGAGGGGATAGAGTGGAGGGGATAGAGTGGAGGGGAGAGTGGAGGGGAGAGTGGAGGGGAGAGTGGAGGGGATAGAGGAGAGGAAAACAGAAAGAGAACTTAAAGCCGATGAGGCGGCAGCTGTAGAATTTTAATAAGCCCTCTTTCCCTCTGATGATTGTTGTGTGTTTACTGCAGCACAGACAATCACGAACACACATACTATGCACACACACGCACGGGTGCACACACACACACAGGAAGGAGCACCCAGTGACTCACCTGCTGTACCTCGGTCTCTCTGTTTGAGGTCTTTTCTGTGTACACAAATGAGTTGAAGATTCTCTGCAGGGAGAGAGAGGAGAGAAACAGGGTTAGTATACTGTAGAAAGACTTAAAACTAAATCACATCAGGCCCAAACTCTCTTCATACCGATGCAAATACACATGGATTTATTCTGATTGCTTCATTTCAGAGGATCTCTTTTGCTGTGACGTGAATGTCTCGCTTCATTACCAGTCATTTGTTGACAAGGTCTTGTTAGGTTGTGTTATTTACTTTACTACATCCTTCAACGCTTCTCTGCCTTTGCCTTTACATTTAAATGGAAAGAATGAGAGAATAACTCCATGCCCTCCTAGGTCCCCTCCAAAGTAAAGGCCATTGGTGGAGTTATTTCACTGTTAAATGGACCATTTCCTGGAATTATACTATTGCTTCTAAGTGAAGTCAACTACAGTAATAAAATTGTGTTATGCCTTCAGAAACCGAACCTGCCTGCTCCTGTCCATTGAAGATAATTGGTTACAGGCGCCTTTACTCTCTAATAGATCCGTCCTGCCATGTTAGAACCACTTACTAGTGTTTTCCATTTTGGTCAAATACTGCCTACAAGTTGACTGACTGCAAAACCACCTGAACCCATTCAAAACATTGGGTCGTAGGCAACATACGGTACACATCATATTCTACAAATCATAAAGCACAGGCATTAACCCAGTGTTTCCCCTATATTAATACAAGCAGCGGCGGGCTAGTAAAAAGGTTTAGTGTAAAAGTAAACGACTAAAACCACATATGAAGTAAATATTCAAATTAGATCTTTGAGAACTAAGAATCACCAAAATATAAACTAGACAGTCATGGAGAATGAAAGACTGTAAACATGTCATGGCATGGGGCCCATTGATATAGTTATGTTGGGGTCACTCAGCAGAAGAAAATGACATTGGTAAATGGTATAATGTGTAGAATTGCAGGAAATTTGCTTAAAAACGGTTTTATTTTTTATTGCCCATTGACAATGTGTAAACAAAACATGTAGAATTGCAGGAACCAGCTTTACAAGTGTCCATGTTTCTCTACACCCATGTCAAAACATGTAGAATTGCAGGAACCAGCTTTACAAGTGTCCATGTTTCTCTCCACCCATGTCAAAACATGTAGAATTGCAGGAACCAGCTTTACAAGTGTCCATGTTTCTCTCCACCCATGTCAAAACATGTAGAATTGCAGGAACCAGCTTTACAAGTGTCCATATTTCTCTCCACCCATGTCAAAACATGTAGAATGGCAGGAACCAGCTTTACAAGTGTCCATGTTTCTCTCCACCCATGTCAAAACATGTAGAATTGCAGGAACCAGCTTTACAAGTGTCCATGTTTCTCTCCACCCATGTCAAAACATGTAGAATTGCAGGAACCAGCTTTACAAGTGTCCATGTTTCTCTCCACCCATGTCAAAACATGTAGAATTGCAGGAACCAGCTTTACAAGTGTCCATGTTTCTCTCCACCCATGTCAAAACATGTAGAATTGTAAGAAATTAGCATTAAAAAAACATGTTTGTCTTTGTGGCCAAGAGGAGTGGCTGTAAAGGTGTCGTTCACACCCATATTCTACAGCATTAAACTACAAACATGGCAGGGAGAATAACAGAGGTCCTTGTAGGACCTTAACACTAACACAAAATACACAAGCCTTCAAGAAAACTTTTAACACTTGTACTGGTATGCTTCACACACACACACACACACACACACACACACACACACGTTCCAGGTAAAAATAAATCAATTAAAAAGCTAAATAAATGTTGACTTATGTGTCAGGTGTTTAAGCTTCTCTTCTGCCATGTTCCGCATACACTCACACCTGTCCACACCTATTGTAGGACTCATTCCAGAGCAGATGGGCACCAACTACCCAGCATGCCTCACTCCGCCTGCCTCACTAACCCGGAGTTCACTTCATTTTATTGCGGGACCTCCCACAATCAAGGGGAGACTTGTCACACTGACCTTGGTTCCTAAACAGAGAAGGAACCCCTGGAAAGCTATCTGGCAGGGGGATCAGGTAAAGAAGTTTCATTCTCTACTGAAGTTAAAGAGGTTGGCTCAGGTCCACTCTGACAGGTATGTGTTAGTTAAACATGGGAAACAAACACAGACACACACAGCCAACATGCTCCACATTTTACCCACAGTGTTATTTGGAAAACGTAAAGCCAACAAACAGATGGTATAGCATGTATTAGTGCAGGCTGTTTGTTTTTGGACGTGGCACGGTGGCTTTCACAGCGAAGACCTGGGCAGGGAGGAATGCCGCCCCTGACCCAGAGAGTCCATTGGGAGACAGACTACAGGCACACCCACACTTTAAAAAAATATATATATTTCACTTTATTTAACCAGGTAGGCTAGTTGAGAACACCTTTATTTAACCAGGTAGGCTAGTTGAGAACACCTTTATTTAACCAGGTAGGCTAGTTGAGAACACCTTTATTTAACCAGGTAGGCTAGTTGAGAACACCTTTATTTAACCAGGTAGGCTAGTTGAGAACACCTTTATTTAACCAGGTAGGCTAGTTGAGAACACCTTTATTTAACCAGGTAGGCTAGTTGAGAACAAGTTCTCATTTGCAACTGCGACCTGGCCAAAATAAAGCATAGCAGTGTGAGCAGACAACAAAGAGTTACACATGGAGTAAACAATTAACAAGTCAATAACACAGTAGAAAACAAAGGGGGAGTCTATATACAATGTGTGCAAAAGGCATGAGGAGGTAGGCAAATAATTACAATTTACAATTTTGCAGATTAACACTGGAGTGATGAATGATCAGATGGTTATGTACAGGTAGAGATATTGGTGTGCAAAAGAGCAGAAAAGTAAATAAATAAAAACAGTATGGGGATGAGGTAGGTGAAAAAGGGTGGGCTATTTACCAATAGACTATGTACAGCTGCAGCGATCGGTTAGCTGCTCAGATAGCTGATGTTTGAAGTTGGTGAGGGAGATAAAAGTCTCCAACTTCAGCGATTTTTGCAGGATCCTACCAGGGTGTGGTTTCATACTTGAAGCTTGTTGAAGTATAAACAAATTAATGGAACAAAGTTGTATTCTGGTAGCGATTTTATTATTTTCGTCTCAACTAATCAAAGCTTAGGGTGGGCTCTTGAATGAATAAAGCCACCCACGGCCTCATTCACCAAAACACACTTGACAATCATAAATCACACGGACAACAAATAACTACGTCTCTTAGTGTCTCTCCAGCCTGGTCTTCTCTTAGTGTCTCTCCAGCCTGGTCTTCTCTTAGTGTCTCTCCAGCCTGGTCTTCTCTTAGTGTCTCTCCAGCCTGGTCTTCTCTTAGTGTCTCTCCAGCCTGGTCTTCTCTTAGTGTCTCTCCAGCCTGGTCTTCTCTTAGTGTCTCTCCAGCCTGGTCTTCTCTTAGTGTCTCTCCAGCCTGGTCTTCTCTTAGTGTCTCTCCAGCCTGGTCTTCTCTTAGTGTCTCTCCAGCCTGGTCTTCTCTTAGTGTCTCTCCAGCCTGGTCTTCCCTTGGTGTCTCTCCAGCCTGGTCTTCTCTTAGTGTCTCTCCAGCCTGGTCTTCTCTTAGTGTCTCTCCAGCCTGGTCTTCCCTTGGTGTCTCTCCAGCCTGGTCTTCTCTTATTGTCTCTCCAGCCTGGTCTTCTCTTAGTCCTGACTCTGCCGTCAGCATGACGCAACAGGAACCGGGATTTGCCGGACCAGGCAGAGTTTTTCCACTCCTCGATTGTCCAGTGTTGGTGATCCTGTGCCCACTAGAGCCCACTTTTCCTTCAGCCTCTCTAATCAACGAGCTGTTTTCACCCACAGGACTGCCGCTGACTGAAGGTATTTTGTGTGCCGCACCATTGTCTGTAAACCCTAGACACTATTGTGTGTGAAAAGCCCAGGAGGGCAGCCGTTTCTGAGATACTGGAGACACTGGGTGGTAGCCGGCCAGTGATGACAGTTTAACAGTCTGACGCCTGGAGATAGAAGCTGTTTAACAGTCTCAGCTTTGATCCACCTGTACGGTCTACGCCTTCTAGATGGTAGCAGGATGAACAGGCCGTGGCTCGGGAGGCTGAGGTGACACCGAGTGCTGTGGATGTCCTGAAGCGTGCCCTTGTGCTGCGTTGGGCTAACTGCACCACTCCCTGGTCGAGTCCGAATACCATACTAGCGTACTACATACATAAAACTGCATTTTGCCGTTTGATCTAGTAGAATTTGTGTGTTTGACAACAGCTGATAATCAGACACACTGTTCCAAAATGAATGAATGTCGGGGGTCAACTCAAGTGTGCATTATATGGCGCATTTGCAGTACTATTTTGCAAAATGTCACATAGTATAAAATGTTATTATTTTGCATAGCATTTAGTATGCTAGTGTGGGTATTCAGACCCACTGTCTGGCACCTGAAAGGGTGACGGGAAGATGGACGCATTGCTTAGGTGTGGTGCACCACGTTCCTGCATATCGCACATGAACGTACGTGTGTGTGTGTGTGTGTGTGTGTGTGTGTGTGTGTGTGTGTGTGTGTGTGTGTGTGTGTGTATATATATATATATATATATGAGGGGTTGGAGTGCGTGGGAGCCCAGGGGCTGGCAGGAGAGACAGGAGCCAAGCAGGGTACAAACAGCAGCAGATGAAAGGACAGACAGGCTTTAGGAAGCTGCGATGGGTGGAGGGAGGTGCTGCAGCCTGCTGCAGGTACACTGTGGCTCTCCTCCTCTCCCCTCCTCTCCTCTCCTCTCCTCCCCTCCCCTCCTTCCCTCACCACTCTCAGAGCTGCTCCGCTCATTGGACTACAAAGGGCTGGAGCCAAGAGTGAGGCATCCTAGCTCTGCTTCTGATGGGAGTTTTTTTCAGCACCCCCATCCCTTCTTCAATTTTTCTGACAGCTACAAAGTAGGTGTGAGCCATGCACCTGGGGGAACACAAATAGAAATCGCATCTCCCCCAAAAACACAGACTAAAAGAGAAGCCTTTCCCTCAGCAACACACCAACAACCAGACTTCAAATCTAAACTCTTTTAGAACTAGTCTAAACTCTCGCTCATGTGACAAAGAAAATTTGATTTGCAGATATCTTGGGAGTAATGCGAGCTTGAGGAAGAAACCATCCATATTAATACCTCGATCCACAATGGCACATTAAATAACCTCAGAGAAACAAATGCTAATTAATACTTCTCCATTTCAATTCAGCAACACAGACAGAGACGGTTGTCTAATTAAATGGCTTGGGATCCCTGCCTGTCTGCCAATGGCTGCTGTATGTAGAACCAGACACAGAGGGAATTTCATTTGGTTCATCTTACTAACGAACCGAACCATCAGGCTACATCGGTAAATCTACACCTCCTCTCCCTTCATTGAGAGGATCTCAGGACAGTGTGTGTGCAGTTTAGTGTGTGTTTGTGTACACCCGTGTGTCTGTGTGTGTGTGTGTGTGTGTGCGTGTGTAGAGAGTGTGAAAATACACATGCAATTAGATCCACATTTGTTTCTGTACTGATGAAACTATGCCTCAGGTTGTCATGGTATTCTGACTCAACCACAAGAGGAGACGGTTTGTTTATTGGAACATTCAAATCTAAAGCTCCATTTAGGTTCTTTAAAACAGAGTTATGTACAGAAACACTGAGGTCTGCTAGAGTAATGATTCAAGTCCGTTGCTACGGTAACTCGTTGGTGGCATGGCCTAAACATGAAGCCCCATAAAACGTACCACACCATACTAAGGCCTCAGACACAAAGATCCACTCACTCACTCCACTCTGACTCGACAAATGATGGCTTCTCAACATGGAGATAGCCTTATAAACCACTGTGTTAAATCCACAACTGGAAGAGCGGTAGAATGGAGAATGCATTGAGTAGCAATCCAAGGTAGGCACTCCCAAAACAATAAAATGTCTCCTTAAAATACAATAACAGCAAAAACCTAACCAAGCTACATCATACCCATGCAGGGTGATTTGTGGTGGACTGGAGGTTCGCTCTTCCCCTAGAGAGAGAGCAAGAGAAGATGAGGATAGCAAATGCAAGGTACCCAAAAAACAAAACAAAAAAGAGGGCTCAGGCATCAAAAGCTAAAATAACAGGCGTGTAGCCTAGACTAACCCTTCCCCCTGCTCCCCCCTCTTCCCCCTGTCAAGGGAGAACGGCCTGTCGGAGTGTGCGGTTCTGTAATAACAAACCCCCTTTTGTGCAAACAGGGGCCAGGCCCTAGAGAGGCTGGGTCACCCAGCACAGAGGAGATCCCCTACACTGATCCCAGACCTGTCCCAGCCTCCCAGATCGACAGTTTGCTACTACCCTCACTGCTATGCTCCTGTAGACAGGATATAATGCTTTCCACATGTGAGGGAGAGAGGGGGATGGATGGAGAGAGAGAGGATGGGTGAGAACAATGACAACAGTGGAGGCCGGTGTTTTATTACAAACTCTCTCTCCACATCTCTCTGCAGCTACACATGCTTATGGTAAAGTGTCAAACTGAGAAATAATGTCTACAAGGAAAAATCATTTAAACCAGAAACAAGGATTCAATCAACAACAAGAAAAATGTCAAGGCCAAACTGTACTGGTATCTTTGATTTAGAGACAGATCATTTTCAGTTGAAATTCAGTTCATGTAAATTCAGATCCCCAAGTTCTTTCAAGATATGGGGATTGTTCTAATGAGGCGAATAACATCTAAGTCTTTAGGAATGGAGAAAAACTGAATTGCTTAACAACTGCCTCCTGAGTGGCGCAACAGTCTAGAGGTGTGTCACTACAGATCCGGGTTCGATTCCGGTCTGTGTTGCAGCCGGCCTGAGACCGGAAGACCCATGAGGTGGAGTAGAATTGGCCCAGCATCGTCCAGGTTAGGCCAGTCCTTGTCCCATCGCGCTCTAGTGACTCCTGTGGCAGGCCGGGCGCATGCATACTGACACGGTCGCCAGGTGTACGGTGTTTCCTCTGACAAATTGGTGCGGCTGGCTTCGGGGTTAAGCGAGCAGTGTCAAGAAGCAGTGCGGCTTGGCAGGGTCGTGTCTCAGAGGACACACGTCTCTCGACCTTCGACTCTCCCAAGTCCGTACTGGAGTTACAGCGATTGGATAAGACTGTATATAAAATCAATGGAATACTTCCGTAACCCTTTACGGAGGGTTGCATTCAGGAGGTGGAAACTCTTAATATTCCCCAAAATGGCAATATATGGGAATTAACAAAAATATATGCAAAGAAATATTAATACCATTTAAAATGTAGATATTTTTGCATTGGATATATTTACCATATCATATGGAAACAAAAACAAACCTTTTACCTTATCATAAGACATAATTGCAAATTATGAAATCCTTCCAATAGAAAAAAATACATATTTACAAATTGAACTTTAATTAAATGAGTTGACTCTTCACATGGGATGATTTCACTGAACAACAAAAGAAAGGGAATATTGAATGATCCCCAATGATCCATCACATCTCCCAAAAACATTTTCGACATACATCTGTAAAAGGATAGTCTAGAAACTAAAGCTTTGGTTGTCTTCCTCTCAGGCTTCCATGTCTTCTCCCTGGACCTCCTCAATGTCCACTTCTTGAACATCAGACTCAGGCTTCCATGTCTTCTCCCTGGACCTCCTCAATGTCCACCTCTTGAACATCAGACTCTGAGGCCTCATCTTCACTGTCACTTTCCAACCTTGTTGAGGATGGCTCGTTGTCAGGCTCAAAAAGCCTGAAATTGGCCTGGGTGGCTATCAATATTTCAACCCCTGCATTGGTCAGTGGGCAGGGCAGTGCAAGCAGAGTCAGGAAATTTCCCGGAATGTTTCCGACCCTTTGCAACCCTGCCTTTACTACATACCTGGATGAAGATTTCTACTTCAATGAGTCAGGACATACTGCTCACCCCAGACAAGGCAGCGTTGGGTAAACTCAAGGGGGGTGGTGTGTGTCTCTTTGTTAACAGCTCGTGCGCCATCTCTAATATTAAGGAAGGCTTGAGGTTCTGCTCAACGGAATAGAAGTAGGATACCTAATGATAAGCTGTAGACCATACTATGTACTGAGAGAGTTTATCTATAATTATTCGTAACTGTCTATTTACAACCACTAACCGATGCTGGCACTAAGAATACACTAAAACCGCACTCAACAAGCTGTATGAGGCCATAAGCAAACAAGAAAATGCTCATCCAGAAGCGGTGCTCCTAGAGGCCCGTGACTAATGCAGGAAAACTGAAATCTGTTTTACCTCATTTCTACCAGCATGTCACCCGTGTAACTACAGGTGAAAAACTCTAGATCACCTTTACACACAGAGACGTATACAAAGCTTTTCCCTCTCCCTCCATTTGGCAAATCTGTTTATAACTCTATCCTCCCGATCTTTACAAGCAAAAACTCCAAACAGGAAGTACCAGTATTGCGCTCAATACAGAAGTGGTCCAATGAAGTGGATGCTAAGTAACAGGAATGTTTTGTTGCACAGACTGGAATATGTTCTGGGACTGATTTGATGGCATTGAGGAGTTTACCACATCAGTCATCGGCTTCATTAATATGTGCATTGATGGCGTCGTCCCCACAGAGACCGTACGTACATATCCCAACCAAAAGCCACGGATTACAGGCAACAGCTACACTGAGTTAAAAGGCTAGAACTGCCTCTTTCAAGGAGCGGGACACTAACCTGGGCGCTTATAAGAAATCCAGCTACACCCTCCGACGAAACCATCATACAAAGCAAAGGGTCAATACAGGACTATGATCGAACCCTACTACACAGGCTCTGATGCTCGTTGGATGTGGAAGGGTTTGCAAACTACTGTATCACAGATTACAAAGGGAAACCCAGCAGCTGAGCTGGCCAAACGAGCTAAATGTCTTATATGCTCGCTTCGAGGCAAGCAACACTGAACCATGCGTGAGAGCACCAGCTCTTCCAGATGCCCGTGTGATCACACGTACTCAAAGCATGCACTGACCAGCTGGCATGCATCTTCACTGACATTTCAACCTCTACCTGACCCCTTCTGTAATACCTACATGTTTCAAGCTGACCACCATAGTCCCTGTGCCCAAGAATGACAAGGTAACCTGTCTGAATGATTACCACCCCGTAGCACTCACATCTGTAGCCATGAAATGCTTTGAAAGGCTGATCATGGCTCACATCAACACCATCATCCCAATTCGCACACTGCCCCAACAGATCGACAGATGACGCAATCTCTATTGCATTCCACACTGCCCTTTCCTACTTGGACAAAAGGAACACCTATGTGAGAATGCTGTTCATTGACCACAGCACAGCATTTTTTTTTTTAAGTTGTACCTTTATTTAACTAGGCAAGTCAGTTAAGAACAAATTCTTATTTTCAATGACGGTCTAGGAACACTGGGTTAACTGCCTTGTTCAGGGGCAGAGCGACAGATGTGTACCTTGTCGGCTCAGGGATTTGAACTTGCAACCTGTCCAACACTCTAACCACTAGGCTACGCTGCCGCCCCACCATAGAGCCCTCCAAGCTTACTAATAAGCTAAGGACACTGGGATTGAACACCTCCCTCTGCAACCGCCCCCAGGCGATGTGGGTAGGTAACAACACCCCCACCCCGCTGACCATAAATACAGGGGACCTCGGGGGTGCGTGCTTATTCCCCTCCTGTACTCCCTGTTCCCCCATGACTATGTGGCCGCACACGACTTCAATACCATCATTAAGATTGCCGACAACAACGGTGGTAGGCCTGAACACCAATTTCAATGAGACAGCCTATAGGGAGGAGGTCAGAGACCTTGCAGTGTGGTGCCAGGACAATGACCTCTCCCTAAACGCCAGCATGACAAAGGAGCGGATCGTGGGCTATAGGAAGCGGAGGGCTGAGCACACCCACATTCACGTTGACTACAGCATGGCAAGCGGTACCGATTGGAACCAATAGGACCATGAACAGCTTCTGCCCCCAAGCCATAAGACTGGCAAATAGTTAACCAAATAGCTACCTGGACTAACTTTTTTTTGATTCATCACATACACTGCTGCTACTGTTAACTATGTGTCACTTTATTCAGAGTTATACAGTTGTCGGAAGGTTACATACGCCTTGGCAAAATACATTTAAAAACTCAGTTGTTCACAATTTCTAATCATAGTAAAAATTCCCTGTCTAAGGTCAGTTAGGATCACCACTTTATTTTAAGAATGTGAAATGTCAGTATAATAGTAGAGAGAATGATTTATTTCAGCTTTTATTTCTTTCATCACATTCCCAGTGGATCAGAAGTTTACATACACTCAATTAGTATTTAGTAGTAATTAAAATAAAAAAAGTCTGAAACTATGTCTGAAGACTGTTGACACCTTGAGGAAGCGATAGGAAAAGGAATCTGGTTGATATCCCTTTAAATGGAGCAATGGGAGGCTATGGAACATGGAGTTTTCAAAATAGAAGCCACTTCCTGGTTTGATTTTTCTCAGGGTTTCGCCTGCAACATGAGTTCTGTTATATTCACAGACAATATTGTGACTGTTTTGGAAACTTTAGAGTGTTTTCTATCCTAATCTGTCAATTATATGCATATTCTAGCATCTGGTCCTGAGAAATAGGCTGTTTATTTTGGGAACGTTATTTTTCCAAACATAAAAATAGTTCCCCCTAGCTTCAAGATGTTAACCCACTGTTCCTAGACCAGTTAACCCACTGTTCCTAGGCCAGTTAACCCACTGTTCCTAGGCCAGTTAACCCACTGTTCCTAGGCCAGTTAACCCACTGTTCCTAGGCCAGTTAACCCACTGTTCCTAGGCCAGTTAACCCACTGTTCCTAGGCCAGTTAACCCACCGTTCCTAGACCAGTTAACCCACCGTTCCTAGACCAGTTAACCCACTGTTCCTAGACCAGTTAACCCACTGTTCCTAGACCAGTTAACCAACCGTTCCTAGGCCGTCATTGAAAATAAGAATGTGTTCTTAACTGACTTGCCTAGTTAAATAATTATTAAATAAAAGGTCAAAATATATATATAATTAAATAAATTTATAAAATCGGCCAAATCGGTCTCCAAAAATACAGATTTCCTAACTTGAAATCGGCCCTAATTAATAGGCCATTCTGATTAATCGGTCGACCTCTAGTATGTACATATCTACCTCAATAACCCCTGCACATTGACTCGGTACTGGTACTCCCTTGTATATAACCAAGTTATTACTCATTGTGTATATATTATTATTATTATTATTATTATTATTATTATTATTATTGTTACACGTTTTATTTTTCTATTATCTCTCTATTTAATTTCTCTGCATTGTTGGGAAGGGCCCGTAAGTAAGCATTTCACGGTTAGTCCACACCTGTTGTTTACGAAGCATGTGACAAATAAAATGTGATTTGACTAGCTCAGTGTTCATCCCTCTGGGGTTCAAAGTCACTTAAAAACAGTCCTTTTGGACATCCTATAAGGCCACACACACACACACACACCGAGATGAACCAGGCACTTCTCTGATTCCTGTCCAAAAATAGCACATTGTGAGTTGTCGTCAGGCTGCTTTGCTGCAGTGGCTGATGGGAGAGTGAAAGCAGTGGCGCCTGTGTCTGATCTCTTCCTTCTGAAGGTGTTATAAACTGCAAGGTGAACATTGCCTCTGCGCCAGTGTAAAACTTTGATCTTCAAAGAGAAAAGTACTGCTTGCAACAGGACGACAAGTGGAGAATGGAAAGAGAGAGAGAAAGCTCACATCTCCTTCTGACATTCCCCGTGCTCATCCATCTCTCCGGATGGATCACAAAGCCCCCACTCCCTCGCTTCATACAGTTTCATATATACAGTCCATTAAGTCTCAAGTTTGGTATATAATACAGTCAGTGATCTGGAATGAGAGGCAGTGTGTCCTCTCAAGGAGGACACATGATACAGCTGCTGAGGTTAGAGGTAGGGGTTAAAGGAAGGGTGGCAGGTAGCCTAGCGGTTAGAGTGTTGGACTATTAACCGAAAGGTTGCAAGATCGGTATCCCCGAGCTGACAAGATAAAAATCTGTCGTTCTGCCCCTGAACAAGGCAGTTAACTCACTGTTCCTAGGCAGTCATTGAAAATAAGAATCTGTTCTTAACTGGACTGCCTAGTTTAGAAAATAAAATCCTCTGCTAAAGTGCTCTTTTACTAGGCAACCAGGGCTACGGGCCGTCAGGGCTACGGGCCGTCAGGGCTACGGGCCGTCAGGGCTACGGGCCGTCAGGGTTAACATGCTCAGAAATATCCTTTTCATCTCAGGATAAGGGATTGAACACAATACCTTCTACAAACTACTTCTGAATACCCTAACTAATAATGTAAAACTATTTGATAACGTTACACATTGATAAGTTTAACAGCTGAACTCTGACTTTAGAAGAGTGCCAAGCTCACTTGCAGTGGATGGCAACAAAAACATGACATTCAAGTGGAACAGAGGTGAAAGTGTTCCAATAGAAGTTCAAAGCCAAATACCTGAGCTCTTCCATTAAGCTGATACAGTCATTGAGAGGCCCAAGTAACCTCCCACCTCATGTGTTTGCAGCTGCTGTTGCTGCTAACTCAACGGCTAGGAGGTATCACTTCTGTAGTGAATAAGAGTTCAAAGTTCATACCATTCGCAACCAAAGCTCAAGCTGATGTTGGCTTCGTTCTGTAGTTATTATCTGAACCATTCTGACATCGGACCGTCGTCCCTACATCCTCGGAACAGGAGGTTATATTGTTGTCAAGGCTTTATATAGGAAGGGAGAGGAGGGCGTGTTTCATAGTTTATAACCAATGTCTCTTCACGTGGGCGGGCCACTGAGTTGGGCCTAATTCACTCATGAAAACCCAATTCTCACATTTTAGAAGCTAAAATCACATTTCATCCCATCACGAATAATTTCATATTCAAACATTTAAATTGAACAACAATTCCATGTGAATCTGATAACTCTGATGTGTAGACTTTCCACTGTAGAGTTTATGTCGTCTTATCATTGATGAGAATGTCTCAGATGACAACCGAACTGACATCATATTCATTAATTACCACCGCATATGTTCAATTGGTCAATTTACCAGAATATAGTTAATTTCCCCCACCTTCTGATGTTCCCAGAGTCTATGTTAACCAAGGGGTTTGCAAATGTAACATCAGTAGGGTAGAGAGAGAGGAAAGGGGGGGGGGGGGTATTTATGACTGTCATAAACCCACCCCCAGGCCAACGTCATGACACCACTGACCTCAGGACCTCATGGTCCTGATTTAACTATACCCTCACTGCCCTCTCCAACCCGCTTTGGCCCACAAATGACTAGGGCCTGCCAGGCTAGGGTGCCCTGCGCCCAGTGTCTCACCCACAACTCCTGGAGAGAAAAGACCTCGTCCAGCCTCTAGTTAGTTCCAATGCCAGCCAGCCAGGGGACCTGGCAGTGCCAACCAGAGTCACACCCTGATAACACACCAACCTCATACTTCACTGTAAAGAGAGTATGTGTGTTCGAGGTGAATGAGAGGTGGCTTAAGATGGAGGAAAAGAGACGGAGGAGGAATGAGAGGCCGAAAGAGAGCAGAAATGGCATCTATCAATCCTGCTATACAGCCTACGTGGGAAATGTAACTTTTCCAGAGAGTGTGTTTGAAAGCAGTGTAACAAAGCAGTGTCTGAAGGCTTGTTAACAGCCAGGCTCAAACCACATCACAGGCCAAAGCTAACAGAACTCTCCTTCCCTATCAACAACCGCTAAAGATATGCCTTTCTACTTCGGAAGAAGCTAGCACCGTTCTGACCTAATGTCCTCTCTTTCTGAAGCGCAACAGACTCCATCATAAAGACAGAGAGAGAGAGACACAGACAGACAGAGAGACACAGAGAGAGACAGAGAGAGACAGAGAAACTGAGCTGCACTTCCTAACCTCCTGCCCAATGTATGACCATATTAGAGAGACATATTTCCCTCAGATTACACAGATCCACAAAGAATTCAAAAACAAATCCAATTTTGATAAACTCCCATATCTACTGGGTGAAATTCCACAGTGTGCATCACAGCAGCAAGATTTGTGACCTGTTGCCACGAGAAAAGGGCAACCAGTGAAGAACACACACCATTGTAAATAGAACCCATATTTATGCTTATTTATTTTATCTTGTGTCCTTTAAACCATTTGTACATTGTTAAAACACTGTATATATCTACCTCACTTGCTTTGGCAATGTTAACACATGTTTCCCATGCCAATAAAGCCCTTGAATTGAATTGAAAGACAGAGACAGAGAGATGAGTAGTGGTGTCGGGGTGGTCCTACTCCTCCAGTGTCAGTGGATGGTGTGAGATCATGTCTGGCACTAGTTTCAGGGCCTTTGTGCTTTAGGACTCCCTCACGCACTGTGAGGCCAGTTATGGAGTTATGGCCGCAGATGATTACGAGAAGAGTTGATCCACCCTACAGAGGAGCATTGCTGCTTCGTAACACTTGTGCTTGCATTGCAAACACTAAACCTACTGTGACTTAGCCTGCAAGACATTCCCCATCCATAGATTAGCATAGTATATAACTTTCTCTGGCCTTGCTCAGTACAAGCATGCATATTGTAGCATTTCCTGGCCTACGATAGCCTAGCATAGCATTCCCTGGCCTACGATAGCCTAGCATAGCATACCCTGGACTACGATAGCCTAGCATAGCATTCCCTGGCCTACGATAGCCTAGCATAGCATTTCCTGGCCTACGATAGCCTAGCATAGCATTCCCTGGACTACGATAGCCTAGCATAGCATTCCCTGGCCTACGATAGCCTAGCATAGCATACCCTGGACTATGATAGCCTAGCATAGCATACCCTGGACTACGATAGCCTAGCATAGCATTTCATGATCTGGCCCTGCTGGATGCCCTAGTTGGATTTTAGCCTAGTGCAGCCTAGCTAGCACACTGTCAAGACATGATTTGTATTGGCTAGCGAGGGTGCTAAGGGGAAAGGAGAGGAACTGTGGTGAGCAAGGAAGGAAAACATCAGCCCAGTCTAGGCAAATAAAGGAAACACACACATCACTT